>NW_027397123.1:8356617-8374117 GCF_003265705.2 Callorhinus ursinus | reverse complement strand
GAGGGCCGCCCTGCCTACTCCCCACCCCCCGTCCCTGTCTCCAAAACACCGTGCTCAGCCCAGATGGGGCACCCGGGGAATGTCTGCTGCCTGGATGAATTAATGCACATCCGAGCAAATACGGGGGGCCCCAACTGAGCAAGAAATGAGGCCAGAAAGTCTACCGTGTTTTAGTCCCTTGGTCAGACCCGCTTTTCTCCTTGAAGAAGCCCTACAAAGAACGCCCCAGAGGAGATAATAGCGGTGTCTTTCACAATGGAAAGGTCAACCAACATGTGTTTATTGAGTGACTCCGTGGGCCAGCCCTTCGCTCGGCTTTGTAGGTGATGACGAGACAGGCAAACCCACAGGGTGCTCTTGGTAAGCAGGCTGGAATCTAAACACACGAGAAAAATTGGAGAGCAGGCCAGAGCAGCATGTCATTGTGTAGAAATATCCAGAAAAGATTCTGAGGATGGGGGTGTGCCGGGAGGCCAGGGAGTGAGGCTGGGCAGGAGCACTGGACAAGGCAGGAAGGAGAAGGTTGGCGGTTCCTGCGTGCAGAAGAGCTGAACGCCAGGTGTGGTGAGTGTGAGGCCTCCAGGCCGGTGTGGCGGGCAGAGCAGGGGCCAGGGTCCCCTTCGCTCAGGCCAGCCGTCCCGTCCCGGGACAGGGGGCTTTAAACTTCATGGCTCCCCATTTGCTCCTTCTCTCTCTCTCATCACTGCCCTTCCCACTGAGGCCTCTTTGAAATTTGACTAAGGTGGTGAGCGCATGTTTCGGCATTTCTGGATACAATTTGGTATCATAGCAAAGAATCAAAGGATATTTGCTATCACTTTAAAGTATGTTTCTCTCCCTCTTTCTCTGAGCACCTGACCCCACAATCATCGCTGGCTTTGAAATAATAGACCATCATAATTATGAGAATTAGTCTGGAGGCTTCTGCCTTATTTGCTCAACCGAGGTTACTGAGGCCGTCTTTAGGGGTGGAAAGGGTGTCCGGCAATGGCAGGGTGGGGACAGCCAGGTAGTGGGGGAGAGGGAGGGGCCTGGTGGGGAGGAGGTACCCCTTGCCCAGCCCAACAGCCCTCGCTTCTGGAGGCTGCAGCAGACCCGGTTTCCCAGGAGAAGCTCACACTGGGCTACGGGTGAAATGCCCCACGTTTGTAAATGCTGAAACCAAATTTAGCAAGTGGACCCTCTGATGAACGTTTGCCGCCTCCATGAGAGTACTGTCCCCACACTTTGCAGAGGCAGAAACAGAGGCCCAGGCACGGACAGGGACTTGGGCTAGGGCGTGAAGGTGGTGGGCACGGTGTGCCGTCTGTCCCCGGGTCCAAGTCCCCGGCTCTGGCGTCCACCGATGTCAGGCTCTTCTGTCAGCATGCCACCTGCCCTGCCTGCCACTTCCCAGAGGCTTCAGCGTGCCCTTGGCCAAGGATGGCTGGCAGCCTCACCGTGGCTTTGAACCCGTGGTGCACAGCCTGATTTGGTCACTGCCCTGAACACACGGGACTGAGGGACCCTGTCACCTGGCAGCTGGCTTGGGAACCTCCCCTTCCAGGCTGTGGGGCAGTGGCAGGGGTGGCCCTAGGCTGGGTGGGCTGCAGGGCTTACAGAGGGCGACTTCACTGTTCTTACAGGGTTTGAAGGGAATAGAGCGAGAGTTAATGCCGAACTCTTTCTTTGACTTAATTTATTGTCATCTATGTGGCTAAAATGTAGATCATACTGCTGTTTGGATCTCCGTTCTGATTCCCAAAATTGCAATCATGATAGGTGGATTATAACCGTGCTTTCACATACAGATGAGGAAATGTATTCCTGTGCGGTTTTCCCCTAAGGAGAAGTCAGAGGATAAGGGGCAGGAGTTTTGAATAACCTTGCAACACTTAGTTGTCTCTCTCAGTTATGGGATAAAAATTAGCATTACGGGACAATATGTGTTGTGAATGCAGCCCTGCTTTGAATATTCCTGTGGAAGAGCCCCCAAAAGGAACACGGAAAGTGATTTTCCATCCTAAAGGAAAAGTCACCAGAATCCCATCCAGCAAAGTGGTGTCGCCTTTGTCAAATTGTTGTTATTTGTCCGAAAAATATTACGTGCCTCTTATGTGCCAGGCACCTGGCTAGAGGCTGGGGATTCCAAGGGAAACCAAATGGACCAAAGATTTGCTGGGGGAAGCGAGCATAGCAGTAACTCCTGCACAGTGTCCGTGGAGGGGTGAGCTGCAAGGGGGATTGGGGGGGGAGGCTCTGAGCACCTGCAAGGCCAGGGTCCCAGGCTGAGGGAGAGGAACATCCAGGGAGCATCTCTCAGATGGGAAGGCAGAGCCCTCTTCCCTAGTCCAGTAGTGTGTGCAGAGCCCCCCAAGACCATATGTCTGGGCAGACTTTTTCCTCAGGCCCTGACACTCAGCAAAAAGTAGAGAGGCAGAACTGACGGCCTGATGCGCTGCCCCAGGGCTTGGCCTCTGCTCTCCCAGCAGCAGCAGCTGTCCGGGGCCAGCACCTTCCCAGCCTCTTGCGTGCACCCTAAGGTTCTGTTCCCCTGGATCATGCCCTCCCCACCGCCTGCCCCCAGCATCTAGGGCAGGGCTCCTGGAGTTGCCAGTCTTTCTGCAAAACCACACCCAGTGTCTGATGTCTGTGTGGACAGGTGTTGGGCCCTGGCCGGGGCAGGTGTGGACAAGGAAGGCCTTGGGGTAAGAGAAATTGTGAACAGTCTTGAACAACAAGTGGGGTGGGTGTCGGTCCGGTGAGCAAGCTCTGTTCTCGGAGGGAGTCAGGATTTGGCAGTAGGAACCTTGCAGCGTCTCAAGGAGAGGCTAGAGAAGCAGCCCGGCACCCCAGGCTAAGTGGCTGGGCTGACAAGGGGCAAGGGAATGGAGGCTGAGGCTCCGCAGACTCTCTGTGTCCCGCCTCCCCTTGGAGGAGAGCCGGCTGCAGCCCGTCCCTCCCTCACAGCGCAAGTGTGATGTGGGGCAGGTCCGCGGAGGCCAGCAAAGAACTTAAAAGGACAAGATGGCTTCCTTTCTTTACACATTGCTCAGTATTTACTGAGCACCTATTCTGTGCTGGGAAGTTTTAGAGACACAGAGGTGAGAAATATAGACTCCATCCCAGCCTTTAAAGAGTAGACATTCTAGTGGGAGCGTCCAGAATTAGGCAGGCATCACACACACGGGCCAAGCCCCAGACTCTGGTTGGTATTGTGAACGTCATGTTCTGGGGTGATCCCAAGGTCAGGGAACATCTCCCAAAGGAAATGACCTTGGAGCTGAACCCTCAAGAATGAGTGGGATTAACCAGGCAAGTAGGAGGTGGTGGTGGGCCTGGGGTCTGGAGTTCGTGTTTCAGGAAGTGGGACCAGCGTGTGGTGAGCTTCCGAGGTCCATCAGGAAAAAAGGTTCTCACCTTTTTCCAGAGCCAAGAGAGCTGGCTCGGGGTTCTCATGACGTGCTGGGGAAGCCCTGGACAGATCCAGAGCAAGCCAGGGTGGGGCTGGCATCTCCATGGCCCCCTAAGCATTGTTGAGGGAAGTTTCCCGCTCAGGTCATAGCCCCGGTCCCAGGTCATTGCCCTGGGTCCAAAGGATGGCTCAAAGATTCTCCACCTTGGGGTGTACTTTCCCAGGACCATGAACGGTCTGGTCCGAGGGTCTGCGGGCTGCAGTGTCCTTGCTGTAGTGGGAAGATAGGGCAGAGATGTTTAGAGGCAGCTACACAATGCCCTTAAGACTGGTCACCTCGTGGACGGACGGAGCACAGCGTGGGGAGGCCTGAGCTGCTGGAGACACTGTGTGCTCCTCCCTCCCTGTCATCTCTGTCCTCTACCTTTCTCTTCCCGCCCCCCACTGCTCAGCTCAAAGAGCTATTTGGAATAAGTCTGTCATATCTAGGCGGTGCCTTCGGGACAGGTGCCATATAAGCTATAACAAAGGGACTAGAACATGTAGGCGTGCTTGGGGCCTTGTTCATGGATTCCCTACCCCAGGGGCTGGTGGTGTTTGGCACAAGGGAAATGATCTCCCCAGTTTGGCAGCGTGAATCCTCCTGGGAATTCCCCCGGGGGGAGGGCTGGCCGTTTGAAGGGCTCCCATGGTGATCCCATTAGATGGATCATTACCTGCTGGTTTCTCCTGGTTTTCTGTGTTGTATTTGAGATCTCAGGGGAGGAGGGGACTGTTCCTTGAGAATCTACCCAATGACTTTTCCTCACATTATCTCATTTGGTTTTCACAAGAGATTGCAAAGTAGGTGTCATTATTCCCGTTTTACAAACAGTATTGGGAGGCTGGGCAAGGCTAGGAAACATTTGCAAACACAAAGCCCGGAGGGGCAGGCCCAGACTGGAAGCCAGAGCCAGCGATCTCGAAGCCAGTGATTCTCTTACCCTGGCCGAGGTGCCTCTGCGGGGTTTAAGGTGCATGAAGGCCCTGCAAACCCCCTATTTCACGAGACCCTCCGATTCCTTTGTGAGAAGTACCATTATCCAATGATTATCGAGTTTTACTACAAAGGAACTAAAGCTCATGAAGGTTTAGCAGTTTGCTTGGGAATCACAGAACTGAGGCCCGAACTCAGATCTTGGAGTCAAACAGACGTCAGTGTTGGGAGATGCTGGGCTGCCCGGGAGCTGGGCCCTTCCAGCTCGGCGGCAGTCTCTGAGCAGGCCTGGGGGCCTCTCGGACCCCCTGCTCTGGCCTGCTGCCCCCCAACTCCAAAAGCAAGGCTGCTTGTTGCCACCCCTCCTTCCTGGGGGCTTTTTGTGGGATACCCTCCTCCTGCTTAGTCTGTTCCTTGTCCCCAGTCAAGATTCCTTTGGACTCGTCTGTAGGATTCGCAGAGTCTGGAAAGTTCCCTTTGAGAAATTTGCCAACACTTGATACTTTCATCTGTGATCAAAGGAAGAAGGAGCAGACTTGACCTTCCTGTTAAAGGCTGCTACCCAGGAAGCTGGTTCTGCCCGGAGCTAGGGGGTCAGTTCATGTACTCACGTGTCATTCATGTATGCATGTGTCGGGTGAAGAGTGGTGTGTCACCTACTACGTGCCAGATGTGGAGGAGGGGGAACCACAGGCTTGTTCTCTGCAAGCCACAGGCTGGAAGGAAAGCTGGTATCAGAGAAGAACAGAAGCCAGACTCTTCCCCTGGCCAGAAGAGCAATGGAGGCCCACTCAGGATGGGACTGGTTGCTATCCGAGGTTTATAGCACGGCCTGATATGTAATTAGGTAAGGTCACCAGTGTGGATGTCAAGAACTGTCAGGCTCTTCCCAATTCCTACAAGGAGGGAAACAGTGAAAACTTTGCTGAAAGCTCCCTAGCTATATTCGCAACAGTCCACTGCCCTTCCAGCAGCATCGCGGGACAGGGACATGGGACAGGGAGGACCATTCCCCAGGGCATCCCCTCTGGCTTTGTTTTGCCTGCGGCTACCAAAACAATGGACCGTGGGGCAGCCTCGGCTGTATCTTATTTGGCTCCTCTGCTCTGTGGCCTGAGCCAAGGCCAAGGGTTTTGTCCTTTGGAGATGCGCCAGCTGGACAACAGATCTCCAGAAAGATCTCTGCGCTGTGATGAGCAGAACTGGAGAGATTATTATTATTATTATTATTATTTTGCTAATTTTTATATGCCATCCAAAGTAATTATCACTACAGGGTTTTGAAAGGTTCAGCATTTATTCAAAAAATTTTTAATTTTGATTCAATGATAGCGTTTTTCCGATAAAGGTTCTCAAATTAAAAGGGCTAGAGAAGTCAGCGCAGCTCAAAAATGGCAGTAACTTCAGAGCTGGCAACTGACACTTGTTTTCTGCCACTGTTTACTCTTCAATAAAAAATGCATATTTACCATAGCAACCTCCTGATCACGTGACGCCCTATCTTACCCGCTACCCTCTAAAACAGAATAGCTTCTTAAAGAAACACACACATTTTAATATGCATGCCTTTCAGATGCAAAAATGTGTTCTTTATAAGGAAGCCCTCTTCCCTGGGATTTAATGCTAATAAACACGTCATCTTTATAGAAATCATTTTGGTCCCGTGTCTTAAATTTCAGGGCGTTCATTCTGGAAATCAAAATAAAATTACTTTTCGAAGCCCTTTTGATTATCTTGAGAATTTGCTGATTATTTATTTTAATACAGTTCTAAAAATATATATATGTATTTATGTTTATACATGCATATATATATATATATATATGGTTTTTTGTTTTTTCAAACAGCAGTCATTAGTATCGTTTGGAAGGGAGTCTGGTGTAGGTTCTAATGACCTGCCGCCTCATCTGTGATTAAAGATTGTCATCAATGCGAAGCTCAACTGCAGCCTGAATTGCTTTTCACTGTTAACTTGGGAGGATTGCCTGGGTCTTTAGAGCTTTGGAGAAACTCCTCCACCCTGGACTTTTCGGGAAGGAAACATTGCCCCTCATTTGGGACCTTGGGCATGTGTCTGGTTCCATAGCTTCGGGCTAGTGGGGAGGGGAGGGCCCTAAAGCCACAGGCCTCTGCTGTCCCCACCATGCCATCCTGGCACAGGACATGTCCCTTTGGCAATATTCCTATTAAAAGCCACCATTAATTGGCGCATATCCTGCACCAGACACCGTGCTACAAATCATTATTTCTACCCCCGTTTTGCAGATAAGGAAACCGAACCTCAGAGGCATTTTTTGTAATTCAGCCAGAATCACACTTCTGAGAATTGGTGGAGCTTGGTTTTGACCTGAAGCCTTTGGATTGGGATCGGTTTCTGCTTCCTGTGTGGCTGGAACCTTTCTGTCCAACTTACGGCTGGAAGGACAAGTAGGGAGGAGACGGAGAAGGGGACAGTGTGAGGCACCTTCCTGCTCAGAATGTTCCTCTGGAGATCTGCATGGCCTTCCCTGTCCCAGTTTTTTGGAGCACACTCTACACTCTGGTTTTCACCGGGGCCTGGCAGCCAAGTATGCTCGTGGCTGCCAGGGCCCCGGGGCCGGGCAGCGTGGTGGCGGTGGGACCAGAGCTGTGGCCACTTCAGGAGGCTGGGGGCAGGAGGGGTACCACTGAAGCAGGCCTGGTGGAGTTTTAAAATTCTTTTCTGCTGCATGAGGACCAATCTGAAAAACAACATATTGCGACTCTGTTATGCTTGGTGGCTTTGGGGGGGGCGGGGGGTGGGCGAGTGCGAAATGAGGCAGGGCTCTCCACGGCAAAGTGGCACTGTGACCTGAACCTGGGAGGAGGAGAATCGTCCAGACCCCACGCCCCGGCCAGCCAATCCGACTGCACCGTGTCCACGAGCCATTTCATAATTATCCATCATGAATGCCTCCATGCTGCCTTAATAGATTATTTAAAATGGTGCATGTGCCTCCTAAGCAACCTCAAGTCAGTCTGCACTGTACATACATACAAGCCGGGAGAGGTAATTGCTTATCATGTATCTCTTTGTTCCAGACACTTTTATAAAAGAGTATGTATTATGTATGGTGTGACCTTCAAATGTCAGGAATGTGTTGTGCAATAAACTGTCAATATTTGTGGTTATAAGGTACTAGATGACTTTTACAATAATTGGAACGGCTATATTAAAAGCTTGGATCACTCAGCTGGTTAAAGAGAAAGACACAGGCCAGCGTTCATCAGGGACTTGCCTTCTGCCAACGATTAAATGAAAGATATTGCAAGGTGCTTAAGATGTCTTCTTTGTTTAAAAAAGAATATGGCAAAACATGTCTCCAGGGGAGACGTTATCTCCAAATCATGCCTTCTCTTTTCCGTGCGCTTGATTCCCAAGAGAAAACTCAGCCCCACAAGTTATGGCGACTGACCAAGTGCATTTTAAAAAAGATCAGTCCAGTCTGTGCTTGGTGTCATTTAGGTAAGAATTCCTTGAAACCCGCCCGGCAGTCAAAGACATCTCCTCTGGTCTTCTCCCTACCCCCAACACCTCCCCCCAGTAAATAAACGAGGGGGCTGTAAATTATCTTAAGAGGATCTTAAAAGCTATAGTTCTTTTTTTTTTTTAAAGAAAATAAATTATGTGGAAATCTTTTGGGAATTTATGCTTTACTGAAAGTAGAGGCTTCTATAGTTTTCTTTTTTTTGAGAAAGGAGTACTTCATTTAAAAGATGGAAAAAAGAAGGCATAACAAATATTTTGCAATAATTACAATAGTAATTGGGGCATGGGTTACTTTAAAAATATCTGTTTCCCTGTACTCTTCTACTGATAAAGGTCTCTTTATGCGTAGGGGTGGCTGATTCTTCTCATGGCAGCTAGATCTTCCTTTAAAAGCCAGAAAGTGGGCAAGTGAAATAACGGATGGTACCTCAGCAACGTGCCCCTATCTTCTAAAAAGCCCACTTGTGGCCTTGCTGATTCTAAGTGTGTGTTCATGGTTCCTTCCACCTGAACAGAGAGGGAGCTAGGAGATCCCCCCCAGGCCACCTCCTCCAGGAAGCCTTCCAGCCTGCCCCTGACCTCCTGCGTACCCCGCTGGCGTCACACTCCAGCCCCTGAAGGTGCTGAGCCCTTGGGAGCATTTCTGGTGTTTTGCTGGTGCCCTGGTCTGGTTCCTCCCAGGCTATTCAAAGCAGCTTCCCTCTTGCAGTCAGGAGCCGATCTTGGCCCCTGAATTTCGACTTGCCTGCCTCCTCCGATTCTTTTATTTATTGAAAAATGTATAATTAAAAAAGAAGTATGTATGGAGCTTCTGCTATGAGCTGAGTGCCTACCACGTGAGGGGATAGAAAGCCACACAGCAGTAAATGGACTGTGTTGGTGTGGCGCTCAGGCTCTGGGGAGGGGAACGGTGGTAAGCAGACAATGCATGGGTCGGTTCGAGTCTGCAGAGGGTGGTAGGTGGGTGCTGTGAAGGAACAAACCAGAGAAAGAGCGTGCAGGGGGCTGGGAGGCGTGCCGTCCTTTGGATGGCATGGTCAGAGACACCTCTCCGAGGAGATGCCTTTGGGACCAAAGCCCGAATGCGAGTCTCCATGTGAATTCTGGGAAAGAGAACCCCAGGTGGAGGGCAGCAGGAGCAGAACTCTAAGCTGGGTACCAGCTGGGAGGGCTTGAGGAGAACAGAGAATGCGGGGTCTGGAGTACAGTCGGGAGTCTGATGAGGTCAGAGCGGTCGTGGGGGCCACTTAGGAAGGGGGTTGCCGGCCATGAGAAGGAGTTGGGGGTAGAACCAGTGGGCTGTCCTTCTGCTCATAACCTGGCTTTTCCCCTGGAGGTGGCGGCTCCCCGGGGTTTTCCCCCTCCAGACTCAGTCTCCTGCCTGGTTCTCCTCACCCCGGGCGGGTTCACAGATGATCCCACTCTGCACTGGTTCACCCTCACCGTGTCTCAGGCATGGGTCCCAGCCCACTAGGCGTGGCCGAGCCAGAGCGAAGAGAGGGGTGTGCAGAGCCCAAAGAGACCCATCGCACCGGATGTCTTGTCCTAGGTCGCTTCTGTGGGGCCCACATCCTGCCCACTGCATCCACAGTCACAGTCCCCAGGTTGGGGACGAAAAGCGCCTGCCCACTGCCGGGCCCTGAGGGCCTCGAGAGAGCCGACAACGTGGTTGCCGAGGATGTTGTCAACAGCAGCGTCCCACAGTGCCAAAGGGAAGAGACCCCATGGGTGGCCCAGTCACCAGTGGGGGTGTTCCGCACACTCCCCTGCCAGACAATTAAGAAAGGGCTCTGGGCTTGGTAAAACCAGAAACACATTTGGCCCACAGTGCTTGATTTTGAAGCCCTTGTGTATTTTAAGGGAAATTTAATCCATGTGTTTCTGATTCATTTTCACTTAACTCATCAAAATGTTGCTTTAGAGAAGCTATTTGAGATCCTAGTATCTTATATTTTTTCTCTCTCCAGATTTTAGCCCTTTTAATGACCTATTTCCCCAATTCCAGAAATCCTATCTTGCCAAAAGCAAATGGAGCTCCGCACAGTTTTGAGCTTGGGTCGAAGGTGAGGAAAGGAAGCGAGAACGTTCCACCCCTCCCCCTCTCCACCTCTGTGCGCAGAGTTCAGCTCATGCGCACACTGGGCTTGCCAGTGAGCCCAGCCCCGGGCCTTGGTCCTAAGAACCCATAGGGAACTGACCTTCCACAAGTGGACATCCTTTTCTAAAATAGCTCTCTATTTAAACAAATACTTTGGCCAATCCATATTAATGCCTAACTGTTTAACATGACTATATATGGCATCTAGCAGAGAACTCTGATGAACCGGAGACACCAGATTAATACTGACTCTGGACGCATTTCATCCCCCTAGAGTTAAGTAGAATTGTTTACGGGAATGTTCTAATTTTTCTGCATACCACTAATTTAAAATCATTTTTTAAGCAAAAGGGAAGTCTTCACTGAACCAGGCATCTCTACCACAGTAATCGCTGTTTTCATTCGGGTCTGTTATTTTTAAAGTTTTCAAAATAAGGGAAAGTGTTAAGCTTTTGAGAGGAAGTACACATTCCTTCGGACCTTCTCCAAGGTGTTAGCTGTTTCCTGGAAAGATTTTTAAAGCATCGGCGTCTGCGGGCAAAGAAATTAAGAGGGATGCAATTTTTCGGTGTTCTGCTTACCCCTTGGACTCCCCAAATAGTTTTCTTCTTCATTAATGAAGCGAGAGCCGTGCTTTTGAGATGCTCTTTGCACAAGGCAGACACTCAGAATTAACTGCACAACTCATCTGGGAAAATGCATTTTCTGTTACACAAGAAGTTCCATAGAAATTAAAATGCCATGGCATTTTGTGTCATAAAGTAGTAAGTGCTCAGGTATCCAGACAGCCCCCCTCCCCGCGCGCCGTTGCCGGGATAACTCTCCCGTCGCTGCATGGACTTAGCCTCCACAGCAGCAGCATTATCATTTCTTTTCCTGGAAGTCTTGCCAAGATACACTTCTGGACACGTGAAGGGCAGGGCCGCCTTGGCAGGATGGGGTGAGAAGGGGCGCACAGGCACACTTTGAGAGGAATCCCCTTTGCTTTCACTTCTCTGCCTTGCTCTGTCCCTTTTGGTCTCCCTGGTTCTTGCTCCCCGGCCTCACTCCGTGAGTCGATGGGACGGCCTGCGGGACTGGGACTAAGCCTGGAGCACCTGACCAGGAGAGGTGGACTCTGCCTGGACACTTCCCAGTGGCCTCCGATGATGACGGCTCTCCAAATCTCCGTGGCTTTTTCTCATTCACGCAAAGTCTGGCGTGGGGCGGCTGCCGGCCATCTGGAGACTCAGCGCCCCATCGTCCTCTAGGTTTGTGATTCTTGCCACCCCAACCCCTGTGTTTCAAGGCCACCGTGGCAGGCGAGGGGGAGGGAGGAGGCGGTGTGGCCTCCAGCCATTGGCCGGGACTTGTCACTTGATCTCAGCTCAGTGTAAACGAGGTTGGGGGAAATAGGGGGGCACGTGGACTCTTTAGGAGCACTTACTGTCTCTTTCATTGGTTTTCCTTCACGGCTCTCTAAGACCCATCTCTAGTTTCTCATCTGGTTTAGGATGAGGCCAAGCTGGACAGTGGATGAAGACAGCCTGGAAGACAGCACTGCAGGGTTATAGGGAGCCGGAGGGGATGGGTCGGGAGGCTCAGTCCTCTGGGCCAGGTGGAACCAGGGCAGGCGGTGGCTTAAGGGGTTTACCTAAGGACAGCCAGGCATTAGGAATCTGGAAGGAAAAGATGCCATCTCCTGACTCCCAAGTCAGCCTTCTCGGCAAACAAGCCTATTTTAAATATGTACCAAGGAAGCTCAGTGTTTAAAGATAACCTGGGGGGAAATCTACCCTTAAAATACAAATTTATTTCATTAACTAAATTTTTACATTGCAGTGTATACACACACACACACACACACACACACACACACACACACATATTTAAGTGTATAATGAGGCCCCCATAAATTCAAATCATGTTCATGTCCAGCAGGATAGCCAACTTTGAGGATGGATTCAGACAGCGGCTGGTAGTATTTTGTGTGTGTTTAGGCTTTAACTTTTGGAAAGTTGTTTGTCTTCCTAAGTATTTGATTCTTTGTCTATCCAGGCTGCCGGTTTGTGGCTCCACTGAGGATGAGGTTTCTAATATGATCCGTGCCATGTTTAATCCCTCTGGGTCCTCCTTTCTCCCACCCTCCCTCTGTGAATGCCGGGGGGAAGGTAATGCACCTTAATGTCCCCTTGATCTAGGCCAACCTTGCTGTACACTTGGAGGATTAGAACAAGGAAATGGAAATGTGGGAGGCATGGCGTCTGACCTTGAGATGACAAAATTAGGAAGGTCTTGTCTTATGTCCCCTTGCCCCCAAATAACATATACTTGAAACATAGCTTGCAGTGACTAGGCCCAGCTCCTCTTTTTCAGCAAGCCAGTCTTAGCTTGTAGGAATAGGAAAAAGCTTGCAGGGCTTTTGATACAAGTGGACAATTTACTTGTTCTAAGCCAAAGCTCTGGAAGGGTTATGCATACAGCCTGTGTCCTCTGGAGTATCATTTGCTGCATCCACGCAAGACATCCATTTCTGAAGAATAGATCTCATATTTAATGGGGTCAAGAAAAGAAACAGGAGTCCTTGGAGTTCTTTCTCTGCCATTTCCCCATCACATAAGGCTCAGAACCCACCCAGGCTGAAGCTGGCCTCTGCCTGCAGCCAGATGCCCTGCTCCTGGGGACACCCTGGCCTCTAGAAGCCAACAGGACTGACTGGCCTTTCTTTCACCGATGAGCAAGGAGAAGCAGACACGTCTGGGGTTGACCTCTGTGTACACGTCCACCTTCCATCTACCCAACGCACTTAGAACAAGTGTCTGAACGGGGAAAAGAGATACTGCAGGTTTTAGGAAAAGGACATTTTTTTTTTTTAAAGATTTTTTTTTTTTTTTTTTTGAGAGACAGAGAGAATGAGAGAGAGAGAGAGAGAGAGAGAGCACATGAGAGGGGGGAGGGTCAGAGGGAGAAGCAGACTCTCTGCCGAGCAGGGAGCCCGATGTGGGACTCGATCCAGGGACTCCTGGATCATGACCTGAGCCGAAGGCAGTCGCTTAACCAACTGAGCCACCCAGGCGCCCAGGAAAAGGACATTTTTTAAAAAGCTGAAACCAATCCACAAACAGTCTGAGGAAAGATGACAAATGTGACTTTTATGATGCTTCTTCCTTTCTACCGCCTGTTTCCTGGATAGGCCGGGAAGGCCGGTCCTTCTGTAAGCAGGCCTGGTGATTGCTTCAGCGGCCAGCTCTGTGGGGCCACAGGCAAAGCCTGGGGACTCCATCCTGGGGAGCCTTGCAGAAGGACAGCTGTTGGTGCTTTTATACTCTTGGGGGAGAGAAGGCGTTCTCTTGGGTTCCCGGTGTGGCTGGACCGAATTTGGCACGCCGTGCTCTCTGCTACCCATCTGGGCTTGGGCGCCCATGCACACATAGGCCCTACGAGGGTGCTTACTCAGCCACGGCTATCCTTGGCGTTCAGCCACTCGGATGCTTCCTGGGACCCCCCACAATTCCCCTTCATCGTGGTGCAGAGTTTGTTTTTTCTAGTTGGATTAGTCTAAGAGTAAATGTCATAGGCCTTCTGGCCCTCCAAAAAACAAAACAAAACAAAAAAATAAAACAACACCATTTCTGTGTAAAGTGAAAATTAGACTCTTAAATCTGCAAAGAAAGCTGTTTATCTTACAAATTTATTCTTTTTATTGGGCCACACATGTCCAAGATAGAAAGATAAAAGGAAAACAGATACAGGCCATCACTTAGACTCTCATATAGTGAGGCCTTTCTTGTCCTCAGCTTCCATAGAACCTTCCAGAGTGGTACATGGGCCTTATTATGTATTTATCATGTGCCCTGGACAAGGACTCCCCAAAAGCTACAGTAGAAGTATGTCCTCCACGCTCTCTCCCTCCTATTGGACAGCTCCACCTTTTACTGCTCACTAATGGGCTCTGTTGGAGGAAGGTTCTGGGGAAGTGCGTGGGGCTTTTCAGGAATTTAATGTCAAAAGTCCACGCCTGCCTACGGCCTCTGTCCTGAAGCCAACATCCGGGGCACTTAGTTCTGCTTATAATTCAAACTGACAGCTATTGGCCTTCTCACTTAAATAGGGTATCTTAACTCTGTGGCAGTGAGCACTTGACAGAACTTTAATCAGGCTCTTTGTGATTTTAAGCTGAACTCACGATCCCACAAAAGGAAAGCTGAAGAATGCTGGGGGGGACAAATGCAACACGTCTGGGGTTGGGGTGGCTGGGCGCGGGAGGATGGGTAGGAGATGGCATTCCAGCTATTTAAACCTAGGGCATGGTTGACTTGAAATTGGCATCTGGCCATTGTTCTCCTGGACAGCAGCCCTCGGTGGGCTCAACCTGTGGGCCGTGGAGCACCCCACTATGAGTGCAGGGGGGCGTTGGTTTGCCGTGAAGTGGCAAAACAAATCGTTTTGTGCGTGCCCCCCCGGCCCCCGATTCAATAGCCGCCTTAACACATTCATGTGGTTGACCAGAAAGCTGGTGCTAAGTGGGTTGGGTTCTAGATGCCAGTAAACCTGGTCCTGCTACCTGTGCAAAATTATGAGGACAAAAAATGCTGAGCCGATAGACCCTTTGAACGGCTCTTCCAAGGCTGGTTGGAGGAGTTGGAGAGAATGGGATCAAAAGTGAGCCTTCAAAGAACTTTTCCAGGGTGACACTATCACTGTGCATTAGCCCAAATGCAGAGAGGATGCTTGAAGCCAGGGGTTTCCACGGTTGCTTGGAGCAAACATCCAAATAAGAACTAAATGTGATTGCCTTCATCTTGTGCACGGCCTATAAGTCTGTCCCTTTTGGCTGTTAGCGGAGAACACCAGGAACGGATGTTGTGGAGTAAAAGCAATTTGCATTTTCCATTGCTTGGAAGGTACAAATCTTGTTTATTCTGCTTCTCTGCAGAACTCACGGGTCTGCTTATTTTATCTGAAGGTCCCCTTGTTCTCCTAGTGGATCTACCATGCATCCTAGAGGGTGGGCTGGGACCCCGCCAGCCCCAGGAGCTTGTGTTCTGTGCCAAGGGGGTGAGCCTCTGGCTCTGCAGGGAGGCCAGAGGAGAGGGCTCCGGTTCCTCCCCTCCCGAGAGCTGCAGATTCCCAGCTCCTGCCCTGGTCCCTGGATGTCGCCTTTCTGGCAGTGTGATGTCGGGCCTTGGGTGTTGCAATAACATATCCTCCAGCCACTAGATATTTTCACGGTTTTATTTACTATTATGTCCCATCATTTCTGTGCAGAAGGCAGCCGTATGTAAATTTTATTCCATTTTCTAATGGTTTGGGTTACATAACAAATAACAGCAAGAAGGAAAATTTGTATTGATACTTTACAGAGGAAGTTCTCAAGTCACTGCACAAAGATTTAACTGCTCTGCTCGAAGTTTATGAGAGTTTTGCAGCTGAGTTTCTGCACATGACTTCGAATATGTCACTATATGTTTATCATGGGCTAATTGTGGAATCACATTTCCATACTTTTTCTTCTCCCTTTCATAAGATTACAGCAGCCAGCGATGGATACCAGGCTCTACAAGGAAGAAATGATCAGTTGTGGATAATTGTCTTTCCTGTCCCAAAATAGCTGTATGTCTGCATGTCTTCGGGACTCGGCCGAGACACATTTTTTTTTTCTTCCATTTGTTGCTAGATATAATGCAAATGTGATTTCGATCCTATAGTGAGCTCTCCAGCTAGTCCATATTACAAATTAATCAGATTCAACAAACACCAACATTTTTAAACTTTTGGAAAAAAAATATTTAATAGGAGCTAAGCAAAAGAAGAAATCAAACCAGCTGCTGACACAGCTGTTTCTTTTCTTGTTTAATTCAGTTCAATATAAAGGTACCATATGCTGCTTAAAATGATGATGGGGAAGATGAAATAATTTAAGAGAATAACAAGAAAATACATGAATTGTCAGCATTCTGTCAGATTTAAAGAATGAAATAGACAGGTGTAGTAGTGACATGTTTAACTTTGTGTGGTGTTAGCAGTTTTGGTGTGAACAGCTTCTGACGTGCTGAAATGATGTGCGAATGTTCTCCTCCGCTGCAGACATCGGCGAGGAGGCTGGGAGAGCTGCCGGCGTCCAGCAGCCCGCGCTGCTTCGCGAGAGGAGCCTGGGCTCGGCCATGAAGGACTGCCCGTACTGCGGGAAGACCTTCCGGACATCCCATCACCTAAAGGTCCACCTGAGGATACACACAGGTGAGAGGTGCGGGCGCGTCCGGGGGCGCAGCGTCCAGCAGGGGCCACGCTCTCTGCGCAGGTCACCCCTGTGATGCCCCCAGCACCACTGCGCCCTCCACGGGCCTGTCGGGACACCGCTGTGGGATCCTTCTGCCCCGGTTCGTCGCTCCGCTTCTGGCCTCCCTCCGGAGCGGCACTCGGCCTGTAGACACAGACCCCTGTGGCCCAGGTCTGGGAGGAGGATGCTTGGGCGTAGGCACCGGGACGGTTTGCTGATGCGTGTAATGGAGCAGGACCCCTCGCCCTGATCAGGGGCCCTGCAGGTGCAGAGCACAAGAGAGCCCGGCTCAGACCCTGAGTGTGAAAGGGAACGGGGCAGCTCCCTTCCCACGTTCCCAGCTGGGGTTCGGCGCCCCCACCTGGGGCTGGGCTGGTGGAGGCAGCGCACTACCCGGGATGGAGGACCAGTGGCTCTCGGCTGGGTCCCCTCAAAAGAAGAGTGGAGGTGCTCTTAACCAAACAGGTGAAGTGGCTGCTGGACCACCGTGGTCATTTCTCCTGTTTTCATATCCTCCTAGGCCCTTGACATGAGGACTTCTTGGGGGTCTGTCTGCCTTGTCCCTCAGTCATTTTTTTTTTTTTTTTTAGCTTTTCTGCTAGTCGTTTGCACATTGCCAATACCAAAAAAAAAAAATCTATCTGAGATATGGACACCTCCATTTTCTTTGATTTTTCTCCTGACACTTTATCTATTGGAGTATGAGCTGCTTCAGAGGATAGACAAATATGCCATCTATTTTCAAAAATAATTGTGGTCTATTTCCCAAGGAATCAATAAAGCTCAGGGTTGTGCAGGATATTTAGTGCATGTGGGCCTCGGGTGCAGTGTGTGGTTAAAGAGAAGGAGGCCCTCACCTGGAACCTCACCTGGCGCCCACAAATCTCCCTGACACTGAGAGAGGAGCCCCAAGAACAGGTGTCAGTGGGCCGTGGGCTGCCATCTTTATTCGTGGTCTGGGCCACAGTTAAGCATCGCCATCGTCCATCCCTCCCTGCCCCAGAGCACTTCTCTCCTAGAGTTATCCAGAGCAAAGAGGGAGCTTCTCAAACGATGCACCTGTTCTGTCCCTCCCCCAGGCCCTGTGGGATCTGACCCATCTTGCACCATTCCTCATCCTGATCATCTCTCTCCAAACCCATGGCCTTCTTCCGTCCCCCCCCCCCCCCCCCGTCCCGAGCGCCCATGCCCCCCCCCCAGCCCCCCGTCCCCACCCAGGCCCTGCGCTCGGCATTCCCACCCCCCCGCCCACCTCGCCCGCCCCC
>NW_027397123.1:8311683-8356517 GCF_003265705.2 Callorhinus ursinus | reverse complement strand
CTGTCTCCCACCAAGTCGAATGTGAGGGTAGCAATATTGTCCATGTTTTTAATTGCTATAATTTCTAGAATCCTAGGGCCTACCAGAGTGCCTTACATGTAGTAGGGACACAATAAATTTATTTGAAATCTTGAATGTCAGAACAAAC
Source organism: Callorhinus ursinus (assembly GCF_003265705.2). Classification (NCBI taxonomy): domain Eukaryota; kingdom Metazoa; phylum Chordata; class Mammalia; order Carnivora; family Otariidae; genus Callorhinus; species Callorhinus ursinus. The sequence goes on along the minus strand of NW_027397123.1, from coordinate 8,356,369 downwards.
TTGAGAATAAGTTAGTGAACTTCCTATAGTCTCTGGACTGTGCCAGGTGGCACGGAGGGGACAAGGGTGGTGAGGAACGTGGACCCTTCCCCAGGGAACCTGCGGTCCTTTTGGAAAGGCAACCTGCCCATGTGAACCCATTGGAAGCCACAGTATGGCAGCCGGTCTGCGGGTTCATATAGAAGACCCTCTCCCCATCGAGCTTGGTGAGGGCCTCCTGAGTTCCGGCCTCAGGGCCTTTGTAATTCTCTACCAGACAGGTACATTGGTTTGCTCCTTCATTTTCAGAGTTTGGCACCGAAGTCCCCTTCTCAGTGAGGTCTTCCCAGTGATCAGGCTCAGGATGAGGCAGCTCAGATACCTGGCTTTCTCAGATCATGCTGATGTCCACTTTCTTCCCCAGATTGGGTTGTGCTGGTAGTCGGGGAAGGAGGGGGTCACAGATACCAGGAAGTGGGAGGCAATCCACCGGGGCACCCAATGTTGGGCTGTCTGCAGGAGTGTGAACACCTGGCCAGGCATGTCCTGTGGTACTGTCCTCTTATTAGCTGTAGACACAGGCCCCCGGGCCAAGCTTACCGTGTGGCTGGTGGCTCACCACAGCTGAAGTCTGTCCTGCCAGGCAGTGTGGGTTAGGAAAGAAAAGGCAGTTCTTCCCAACCAGGAGCTCTGCTGACCCCGCGGGGCCCAACTCCCATCAGCTGGTCCATCAGTAATAGGAGACACTCCGCCGAATATTTCGGGTAAATTAGGACCACACTTGGCAGGAGTCCTGCTGAACATGGGTGGAAGCCAATGGATACCGCTTTTTGAAGTTTTAAAGCTTGAGAAAGGTTATCTTTTCCCCAAATTTCCATTTCCTCTGTTTCACAAACTTCTGAGATTTGTGACCAGTAGTCTTTGGAGACACTGAGAGAAGCAAGACAGGGCCATGGACAAGAGGCATTCCGGAAACTTCCCGGAATAAGGGAGAAAATGAAAGAAGCCATGGAAACATCACACCACCAGCCCCCCTCAGAAACAGCATTTGCTGTGTTTAAAAGGCAGAATGGTAACCAGATAAAGATCAATTTCCTTTTTATCAAAGAACAAAGAAGTTGGAACATGCTTATACTCATGCATTTGAATAGAACAGAAAGTGTTACATGTTCTAAATCACCAAAATAAATATCCATTATGACAATGTTGAAGTGTAGATTACACGAGTAATTAAAAATCAAAATCAAGTTATTTGTTAACAAACGAGGGGACCCGGGGCTCCAGTTGTGGGGGCGTCCTGCACTGCCCCACCCCTTTCTCTCTGTGTTCTTGGATTCCGAAGCAACATGGCCAGTGGTCTATGAAACCGAATCCATGTTTTCCAAAATACCATCTTCTGAAGTTTTTCTATAATGGACCCATATGAGCACATTTAAAAATCCAGTGTGTAATAAATATATTTTAATTGGTCGGGAGATGAGGTGGTACATTCGCTGTGTTTTCCTGTCCTATTCCATCTTCATGAGCCGTCTTGATCATATAACATCTACTGATAAAAACCACTTTCCTTTTTTAACTCCAGTACACATTAACTCAATTACTGCCCTCCTCCTCCCAACACCTGTTTATTAGGGAGGTGCGGAGGAGAGGCACCAGTCAGGTTGCTTTGAACACCTGGAGGCTGGGGAGAGCCTGCGGGAGCTAGACCGTTTCTGCTGCCCCCTGAGCTGCAGCTGATCCTTGCAGGATGGAAGGAGGCACGCGGAGGACCCCAGGGCTCCCTAGGGACCCTCACATCCCAGAGGCCACCCCACTCTGGCTCTTTCAGGGCAGACACTGCTTCCTGCCTACCCAGGGGAGGCTGAACTGCTTTCCTGTTCCACAGCATCTGAGGCTGATTAAGATCCAGTCACTGGATGTGTGTCATTGGTCGTCTCGAGTACACGCAGGTGATTTGAATTCAGGGCCCATCAGCACAGGCTCAGAAAGGAGGTGGTACCAGGGTTCTCCAGAGAAATGGTATATATATATAATATATGATATATTCTAAGTATATGTAATATATATTATAGATAATCAAAGAATAGATTACATATATATAAAGAGATTTATTATAAAGCATTGGCTCCGTCAGTTACGGAGGCTAAGACGTCCCAGGATCAGCATTCGGCAAGGCAAGCTGGCAGACCCAAGGGAGCCAGTGGGTGAGAGTCCCAGTCCAAGCCCAAGTCCAAAGGCAGGTGAAGGTGGATGTCCCAGCTAGAAGACAGGCCGAGAGAGTGAATTCTCCCTTTCTCAGCCTTTTGTTCTGTTGGGGCCTTCAATGGACTGGTCGAGGCCCCCCACATACATACGCGTTGGGGAGGGCAATCTGCTTTACTCAGTCCACCCATTCAGATGCTCATCTCATTCAGAAACACCTTCCCAAACACACCCAGAATAACGTTTGAACAAATGTCTGGGTACCACATGGCCCAGTTGACACATAAAATTAACCATCATGGGGATGCATCAGCAAGCATTTAGTCCTAACCAGCAATAAGAGGCAGGGATGTCCCCTAGGCTGCCCCCAACCGAGGCTGGCCAGTCGCTCCCTGATGGGCTCCCTGAAAATGAACTTCCTTCTTCCCCTCACTGCCGCCTCCACCAGCCCCATCTCAGGGAGACCCTCCAGGGTCCAGTGTGTCTATTGTGTGTATAGGAGGTAGGCATGTGCTGATCAGTCAGTCTCTGAAAGGCTGAAGGAGGGTGTGTCCCCCACACAAGCCCCAGACAGGTGTGACACCCCACGTGTTGGCCGCGGGACCCCAGGCTGGGTCCCCTCCGGCGGCTCACCTGTGCGTTGGGTTCCCCAGGAGGCTCCCTGTTGTCTCAGGAATGACCATTTTAGAGAAATGTAATAAGCAACCTCACTCATGAAAACTTGGAGGCATGAAAGTTCAGGGACTAATTAAAAATAAATCTCATTAGTTTTTTTCCCCTCTCAAATTATGCGAGTGGTTTATTAATCTGGTTTTGATGTGCTGCATGCACTGGTCCGGCCCTGAGTTGAGAACCTCTTTATGAAAATGGATTTGCGCAGGGAAGCCAGAGGTGGTTTTCAAGGGCTCTCGGCTGTGGTCAGGGTGGGCTGGTGGGCACGCCCAGCTCTGCTCACCCCTGCCGGGTGGGTGCCTCAGAGAGGCAGTCACTGGATGGGGTGCCCTCCTTGGCTCTCGCTTGCATGCTTATCCCCGGGCAAGGCTTCTCTGTCCTGATAGAACCACCTATATGTCCTGCAGTACCCTCCAATGGATGTGTGCCCAGCTGGGGGCGGGGGCCGGGGATTCTCTTGCCTCTTGACCGAGGCTGTGTCTACACAGCACGGTAGCCACTGGCTGGCAGCAGAAAAATGCAGCCAGTAGGGATGGGGTAATAAGAACAATAATAGTAACGGTGGCCAGCACTGTGCTGAGCTCTGCACTTGAATTCCCTCCTTAACCCTCACAGCACCCTGGTGACTGGGGGCCACCCAGAGGTGTGAAGTGACCCACTCCGAATCGCCCAGCATCAACTGCAGGGGGCAACCCAGATCTGTCTCCTCGAAGTGTTGCGCTGTATTGCTTTTTTTTTTTTTTTTTTTTACTTTTCTGGGTGGATTTTTGGGCTTGTTTTAGGGAATTAATGCAACATTTCTTTGACAGTGTGTGTCCACACCATAACCAGCGGGAGGAAAGGAAGTGACTTGCACCCACAAGGTGTGTTGACGCAGCCTCCCGGCGATGTAAAAGGGAAGTACTGTACACCCTGGCTCCTCCTTTACCCCTAACTCAGAATGGCCCATGGCCGGGCCTCCTTGACCCTGCGTGCCTCAGTTTCCCCATCAGCACAGAGAGGTTAGGGAGGCGATGAGGCAGGGAAGCGGCCACTGTGGCACCTGGAGGTGTGGAAGGCCGCCTCAGGAGATGATAAATGACACATGCCGTTTTGGAAACTACCTTTCATCTTCAAAGAGCTTCCCAAGCACCAACTGGTCTCTAGCTGTGGGTGGAAATGAGAGTTCAGTGGGCCTAACTCAGGTGCCTAACGCCTGATGTCCACATCCCTTACCTTTGATGCTTCTCTGTTTCCTCTTCTGGGTAAGTTAACCAGGCTGTTTTAAACGTTTATGAAAGCACATTGAATAAATATTCAAAAAGAGATTGGTTAAAATGGGTGCCTACCCCCCTTTTTTTTCTGTAAAAGGAGAGCATGTGTTCTTGTCATTAGTGGGAGACAGCCACTTGAATAATGATGGGGGGGGGAAGATCTGCTTGCCCCAAAGACGATTCTTTTTCTTTTCTTTTTGTTTTGAATTAAATTCTATCATTTTTTAATTTCTAAGATGAACTAAAAGCCCATTTTATTCCTCCACAGTCCCCCAACCTTGCTGTTCCTGCCTTAATGACATCCCAAACTTTTGTTGAAAATAATTGATTGAATTTAAATTTCCTTAAAAGTTTAAGAGGTAATGTTACAGTATAAATTTCCTACCAAACACTAAGTAGGGAAATATCCATTAGTGAAATTAACTACAGTTTCTAGGTAGCTAACAATGTGCCGTATACAGTAGGGCATGGCTAATGAACACTGCAGTGGGTGATATTTCATTATACAAATTAATGCTCACATTTTAATGGGAAAGTCACATAATGAATCTCGGCTTCAGTGACAGCAATTAGAGACACAGATTGTCCCCTTCTGGACAAGGCACTGTTTAGCAATAAGCAGCTGTGTGAAAAGTCTTCAGGTTTACAACATATATATGCTTTGGGGGAATTAGTGTACAATTTATATTAATGTACTGAAGCTTCGCAGCAAAAGCACCACCATATTTATCTCTCCTGGTATTAACTAAGTAAAGACATGTAGAAAGACTAAATAAATATCAAATAGAGGATGCAAATACGGGAAAATATTCAGTTACCCAACTTAAAAGTTAAAACACTTTTGGAGATTTAGCGCGCGCACACACACACACACACACACACACACACGCACGTTAGAAGCATGAAGCACTCCTTAAAAGCTCGCTGAAGGGATTTCCAAAGAGAATAGTGTGAATCCACCTCTTATTTTTGGAGAGGCGCTATTGGGTATTTGCTCCACTGAGGAGTACCAACGTAACTCCCCAGAACAGTGAGGGTTCCTTTGACTCATCGAGGCTCAGAATGATGAAAGACATGCTCATGTAAAAATAGGTACAATGAACTAATTAAACCACTTGGTCATCTATTTCTAAAAATGTATGGTACAGAGACCAGGAGACGTTATCAGTGTTATCCCAAAGTTGAATATACATCTTGTGCCATGTGTCAGTGGGTAGCTGCTTTAATGTAAGATGTTTCCAGTAATTCATTACTCTGTTGGAATGATGAACTGATGATTTTTTATTTCTGTATGCATTTTCTAGCAAAAATCTCTTTTCTAGAAATGTACTGTTTGTGCCCATATCTTATTCCTTTAAAATATTGTGAGAGGTTTCCCCAGAGAAGGCCAACAGTGTCCTTCCTGCTTTCCCCAGTGGGCGAATAGCTCAGTACTGGGCATCCTTTTCCCAGATCCAGGTTTCAAACAGGTTGCCGTGTGCAAACCCGGGCTGCAGAATAGGGTGCTATGGCACTTGCGGTGTTTGACATTTGAAAGCAGGTGCCAGTATTGAGAAACAAGGATATTGCGCGTAGAAATCTGGATGTGGGGGGCGCCTGGGTGGCTCAGCCGTCAAGTGTCTGCCTTCGGCTCAGGTCATGGTCCCGGGGTCCTGGGATCGAGCCCCGCATCGGGCTCCCCGCTCCGCAGGAAGCCTGCCTCTCCCACTCCCCCTGCTTGTGTTCCCTCTCTCACTGTCTCTCTCTCTGTCAAATAAATAAATAAAATCTTTAAAAAAAAAAAAAGATTAGAAATCTGGATATGGGGCTTTTCTTAGAAGATGTCAGAGGTCCTCATGTCCCCAGCTTCTTGGTGTCAGTGGTGGCTGCCCTCTAGGACAGCCATCTATCCCTTCCACTGCTGTTTTGCACAGCCCTGTGATCTGCCTGGCTCTGAAGGCATCCGTGTGTCCAGCTCCGACCACAGGCAGATAAAAAGACAGCAGATGCCGAACATCGTGGAGGCGGCTGGAGGACTCATGACCCCCCTGCAAAGCTTGGGGCAGTCTCAGCGATCCTCCCAGTAGACTTGGGCCAATTTATGGCCTAAGTGGCCAATCATTCAACTAGACAGAGCTGCTGACAGGGTCTGGGTCTGCCTGTGCCATGGGGCTGTGTGGGGAATGCCGCGTGGCCCCCTGACCCGTTCCTCGGCAGAAGCCTAGGGCTTGGTTAGAGTTCGCCCAGCACGCCGGGTAGAGTTCGCCCAGCACGCCGGGTAGAGTTCGCCCAGCACGCCGGGTAGAGTTCGCCCAGCACGCCGGGTACGGTTCGCCCAGCACGCCGGGTACGGTTCGCCCAGCACGCCGGGTAGAGTTCGCCCAGCACGCCGGGCAGGGTTCGCCCAGCACGCCGGGCAGGGTTCGCCCAGCACGCCGGGTACGGTTCGCCCAGCACGCCGGGTACAGTTCGCCCAGCACGCCGGGTACGGTTCGCCCAGCACGCCGGGTAGGGTTCGCCCAGCACGCCGGGTAGAGTTCGCCCAGCATGCTGGGGTCGAAGCATGGGGCCAGCCACAGAGACCCTGACTCTGAAGCAGCTCCCAGCACGGGGCAATTCGGCAGCCGTCAGTCATCAAACACAAGAGAAGGGCTTGACCACCCCTCAAAGCCTGCTAACGGGGCTGATGGGTTTCTCCCCGCCTAGTCTAGGCCGCTGTTGGGAGTTTGCCCCCAGCACTCTGAAATACACCCTTGGGGGGAGGCATGTCTGGGTAACCACTGGGATGTTTCCAGTGATGGGGAGATCCTCCGGCTGCCTGGGGTTGTCCAGGTGACTCCGTGCTGGGGTTTGCCTGGCCGGGCATGCACCCATGTGGGTACTAACTAAGCGTCCCCTCTACCCTCTGAGGGATGAAGCCCAGGAAGGTGAGGGAGGCCTTCAAGGAGACTTAAAATAAAAGGAGACAGCAGTCATGGTTATTGTTTCAGGGTTATAAAGAAAATAAAACCGACGATTTTGTTTTTTTAAAACACAAATCCAAGGGGGTGGATTTATCCCCTAGAACTTTGCTCTGGAGCATTTCTCGGGGGAACTGGGGTGATAGGAAGCCTCACCCAAACAAAGCCTTTAGGAACGAGGCAGGAGGTGGAACCATGCAGAGGGGCCTTCCATTGACCTGAGCGGGAGGTAGAGAAAGGCCAGGGGAGGGCTTTCTAGAGCCTGTGTGTATCACGTGTAGCCAAAATAACCCTTGAAAATTCACTAAATAGCCCTAATCCAGCAGGGCCTGGACCCTTGGAGACTCAGATGCTAAGATGAACTCTTCTTGTTTCTCAGCTATGGTGTGTTTTCCCTGGGGGGTGGAGGCCAAGGCCTATTCTGAACTTTATTATTTTTTTTAAACATTTATTTATTTATTTGAGAGAGGGAGAGCTCCAGCGTGGAGGGGAGGGGCAGAGGGGGAGGGAGAGAGAATCTCCAGCAGACCCCCCACTGAGGCCACAATTGGATGCGGGGCTCGATCTCATGACCCCTGAGATCATGACCTGAGCTGAAATCAAGAGTCAGATGTTTAACCAACTGAGCCACCCAGACGCCCCTATTCTGAACTTTAAAAGAGCAGTGGGTTGAACGAAGAGTTTTTCTCCTTGTGTTGTGTGAGTTATGTATGTGGTGTGTGTGTGTGTGTGTCTGTGTGTGTGTGTGATATGTATATGTGTATGTGGGGTGCACATATGATGGGTGTGTGCTATGTGTGTGTGTGTGTGTGTGATGTCTGTGGGGTGTGTGTGTGTGTAGCATACATGTGTGGTGTAGGAGGGTGTGATGGGTGTGGTGTGTGTGTGTGTGTTGTGTGTGTGGTGTATGTGTGTAGTATACACGTGTGGTGTATGAGTGTGTGATGGGTGTGTGGTATGTGTGCGGTGTATGATATGTGTGTGTGAGTGTGTGTATATGAATGCTGTGCACGTGATGGATTGTGATGTGTGTGTGTGTGAGTGTGGTGTGTGTGAACTCCACTTGCTTTAGTAACTGTATGATCTGTCTCCCTTGAAAGCAATGGGAACTGGGGGCCTTATCTCTTTGGTTCTTCACTCAATTGCCCTCTCTACTTGGGGGATAGAAGGTAATCATTCATTCAATCAAAACATTGTGTGTTGGGGCGCGTGAGTGGCTCAGTCGGTTAAGCATCTGCCTTCGGCTCAGGTCATGATCCCAGGGTCCTGGGATGGAGCCCTGTGTCGGGCTCCCTGCTCGGTGGGGAGCCTGCTTCTCCCTCCCCCTGTATCCCTCCCCCTGCTTGTGATTTTTCTGTCAGATAAATAAATAAAATCTTTTTTAAAAACCCATTATGTGTGAATGGATCTACACATTTCTGGGTGTGTGGGTGCCTACATGTATGTACACGTGTGTCTCTGATCCCATTCAGGAGACTTGGTTTTGCTCTTGACGTGGGTTTTAGAGCTGACATGAGTCTTAGGGAGTACTAAGTACACCACCTTCCTACATTGTAGGCTGAGGAAGCAAAGTTCCCAGGATGGGAATCCTGTGCCCCGGGGAGTGCAAAATAGCATGGGGGCTCTGGTCCAGGGCTCCTCAGCTCCAAACACTTCCTAGGGTCCAGAGCAGACCTTCCATGCTAAGCCATCCCACAGTGTCCACCTGGGAGGCTCCCCCCAGTGCTTCTCCACCCAGCTACATAGAAGCCCACACGGGGGTCTTTGAGAGATCCAAATCCCAGCCTTCACCCCAGGCCGGTGGACTCAGAATTTTGGGGAGGTGCAGGTAGGACCAGGTATCAGCATTTTTTAAAACTCTCAAGCAGTTTCACCTTGGCCTTTTCAAAGTGTACTCTTTACCCTACATTAGAATCACCAGGTACACTTACCCTAAACCTCGAGACTCCGAACTGTGCATGAGGTTCCGGAAGTAATGTCTGTTGATTCTAATGCACAATCGAGTTTGAGAACCACAGCTCCGGTGCACATTTCAAATGTGCGTCCTTTGGAAATAGACATCGCTGTGCATCCCTGCAGTCCTCACTGAGTCAGACTGCTCCTCACCCCCCCATTGAGGCCTGGAGGCCAAAGTCCACATTCTCCCTCTGTAGCTCCTGCTAATGAATGCCCGTGCATTCTCTGCAAACCCTTTGCCAGATGTACTTAATCATTCCCAGGTGCATTTCTGAAATGCAACCTGAGTCTCACCCGATACCTGCAGGCCTCACCTCTGCCAGCTCTCAGTGCGGGGCCCTCCCCGAGGTTCCTGCTAACCTGGGGAGCCAGGATTCTGAGTCCCTGGTTAGGCTCTCCCGTCACAAGCCCTGCTACTACCCCCTCAGCTCCAGGGCCTATTCCTGCTCCAACTGGCCACCAGACTTGCAGGTCAGCCCAGAATTGCCTGTGCACAGCACTTGTCCCACTGAGGGTTCCCTAGCTTCTGATGAGATACCCAAATAGCATCACTGGAGTGAATCTGAACCTAACATGGATTGAGTCCAAGAAGTGAGAGAATGGTGCCCGAGGCCATTTATGCCTTTAGCTCAACGGGGATAGAGTCTTACTGTTCGATCTATGTCTTTGGTCTAGCCAGATACAGTTGGGACGTTTCCATTTAGAGAAATACATTCCCAGCTGGGCCCCTTTGCCATCTCTGATGTGTCTGGGGGAGACCTTCTGCGGCCTGCAGGAGTGAATGAGGAGCAGAGAGCCACCATTTTGGAGAGGCAGGCATGGTTTTTCCAAGGTTCCAAGACAAAATCTGGAGATGATGTGGAGTCCCCTGCTCAGAACCTGGGCTGATGGGCTTCTTATTTATAATACCCGGGAATCCTTCTCCCCTCCTCTCAAGTGTGTTAGTCCCAAATGCCCTCCGCCTTGGAGATTGGGAGTCGGAGCCTCCCCTGGGTCACAGTAAAATGTCTTCGGGATGCACCGCTCACCAACGATTTGCTGTTTCTTTTTACATCAGTCTGGTTTACACTAGCAATGGAGGAAGGACTGGGGGGACAGTTTCCTGGGAGGAGTATTTGTGGATATCGACAGGGCGCCACTGGGCGTCAGCCAATGGGCCGCCACAGCCCTGGTTCTTCCAGGGAGCTTTCCGATTCCAACGTCTAGAAAAGACCCTGGATTGCAAACAAATTCCTGGAATATATTTAAATCCACATCGGCTTATTCTCCTCCCCTTCCTCTATGCCACAACATGGGCAGGTCCAGGCTGTATGTTATGGTATTTTTTCCGTGGTGGAAAGAACAATAGAAGTTGGGTGTTGAATTTAAATAAATATTTAATTCTTGAAAATGATCTTATATGTTTTAAAACACTCTTTAAAGCTATTTTTATTCTCTAGAAAGCGCTTATTATAGGTAAATTACACATTTTACTACCGGAGCATTAGGTTTGCCATTAGTACAAATTTAAGGCACTACAAAGACCAGTAGATAATGTTAATTTCAAATACAGAAACTAAATATATTTTGTACCTTTTTATTACTCATTTTCTTTTAAGTTTTATTGACTGCTTTTTATCTTAACTATATGTCTTTATATGCTGCAATCATAATGCTCTGTAATGGTATTAATATTTTATAGAATCGGTATTTATAGTTCTTTATTTAGAAACAATGCAGTAGGTCTGCAGATATCTGAGCTCGTCTGGAATGGTGCCCTCCAAATAATGATAAATTACTTGTGCAGTATGCCATTTGCTAATTATATCCATGATTTACTGCAGAGCAAGACTTAAATCATTCATTTCAGTCTTGCGTAACAGTGCCATAAAATTTTTAGGTTTAAAAATGGTTTCCATGTGTATAATTTAAACAAATTTTAGAGCTATTGTATACACAAAATATTGCAACCACCCATTTGTTACATACTTTGTCTTTTTAAACTTCTACTTTTAATGATCACTGTGGTTGAAATTATTATGCTTAATTTTCATAATCATAGCTTTTAAATCTACAGCCGTTTTCACATGTTAGATAAAGAAAAAGATAGCTAATTGTGTGTAGATAGTATGTCATTCCTGAATAGTCCCAAATGGTACAAAATCATTAAAAAAGCTAAAGAGTACGAATTATTCTTCTATTAAAAAACAGTTGTTCTCTAACTAATTATTAGTTTGAGCTGCTTTGTTTCCAAGAACAAATGTTGATCCTTCTAGCCTTGTTCAGCACACCAAAATGAGATAAACACTTTTTTTTTCTCTCTCTCTCCTTATGCCGAAATCTTGCAGGTGAGAAACCCTACAAATGTCCCCACTGTGATTATGCCGGCACCCAGTCAGCCTCCTTAAAATACCACTTAGAGCGGCACCACCGGGAGCGGCAGAACGGAGCTGGGCCACTGTCTGGACAGCCCCCAAACCAAGACCACAGGGACGAGCTGTCCAACAAAGCTGCTCTGTTTATCAGGCCAGACATCCTGAGGGGGGCCTTTAAGAGCCTCCCCGGAATCGACTTCAGAGGCGGCCCTGCCTCCCAGCAGTGGACAGCAGGAGTGCTCTCGTCTGCAGATCCATCGGGGCCAGCCGCTGGCATGACTTCCGAGGCCCCTTCAGACACCCTGAAAGGCGCCGACCTTCCTTCCAAAAGCGCCCACTTCTCGGACATCGGAAGAGCTTACCAGAGTATTGTGAGCAATGGTGTGAATTTCCAAGGGTCCTTGCAAGCGTTCATGGACAGCTTTGTCCTAAGCTCCTTGAAGAAGGAGAAGGACCTGAAGGACAAAGCCCTGTCTGACCCTCCCTCCATGAAGGTGCACGGGCCGGACGGTGGTGAGGACAAAGCCAGCGGCAAGGCGGTCCCGAGGAAGTCAGAGAAATCGCAGTACGAGCCCCTGGACTTGTCGGTGCGGCCGGACGCCGCCTCGCTGCCGGGCTCGTCGGTGACCGTGCAAGACAGCATCGCGTGGCACGGCTGCTTGTTTTGTGCTTTCACGACCTCATCCATGGAGCTGATGGCTCTTCACCTGCAGGCCAACCACCTGGGCAAAGCGAAACGCAAAGACAGCGCCATCGGGGTGACGGTCAATTGCAAAGACCAGGCCCGGGAGGCGGGTAAGGTGGCCCTCCTGCCCTCGGCACAATCAAACAAAGAGATGGCGCTTTCCCACATGATCGGGCCTCTGGAGGCTGCTTCAGAGAAGACAGCCCCGGGGCCGGTCAAGGAGACTCTGGGGGAGCAGAAGAGCGGCACGTGGCCCGGCCTGGTGGACCCCACGTTTTGTAACTTCCCGTCCGACTTCTACAAGCAGTTTGGCGTCTACCCGGGCATGGTGGGCTCCGGGGCCTCCAGCTCCGGCCCCACCCAGGAGCCCGACGGGAAGGCCCACGCGGAAGAGGACGCCCCGATCCTGATCCCCGAGACCGCCGGCAAGAACCCTACCGATGACCTCTCCGACATTGCCTCCTCGGAGGACATGGACTCCTCCAAGGGAGAGAACAATGACGAAGAGGATCTGGAGACGGAGCCAGAGATGATGAGCAAGGCCCCGTCCGCCCTTGGCAAGGACGGCGGTGGTGGCGACAGCAGCGACAGCCTTGTGCCCGTGGGCGCCCCTCAGCCCGTCCAGGGACTAGTCTCGCCGGTGCCCCCGGCGCCCGAGAAGCAGTGGCACGGCCCGGGCCTGCTTCCAGCCCAGGACCCCTCGGCGGGCCTGCCCAAGCCGGAGCGGGCCCCCCCGGGCCTGGAGAAGCCGATGAACATGCTGTCGGTCCTCAGGGCCTACAGTTCTGATGGCTTAGCAGCCTTTAACGGACTTGCGAGTAGCACAGCAAATTCTGGATGTATCAAGAGGCCAGACTTGTGTGGTAAGTTTTAGAACCCTCTTCCTTTAGTTCATTTCCCAAAACATCAGTGCTGAATTGTGCATTTTTAAAAAAAAATGAGGTAGACTCCTCCGTTAGCACATTTCGAACGAACCATGAAAACACCCCAGTGATGCTGTAATATGCAGTGTAGACAATCACGAGAGTTGATTTCCTTTGGAAGTTCTAGCACTCACGCTTTTGTATTCGGGTTCGCACCCCAGTGACCCGAAAGGCCCGTACCGAAGGCGCGGAGGGGGGCGGGGCCTGACCGTGCAAACCGCTTCTGTTTTTAATCTCTAACTTGAGGGGGAGAATATTTTTGAAAACAAAAACGAAAACAGAAAGACGTGGTAACTTGCAAACCCTTCAGTGTTTTCAACTTCTGCGTCAGACGGCTAAAGACAGTTGCTTCCTGCTTTGCTAAAGCCAAACCCGCTTCCTTAAACTTTTCTTTGTATTGACTTAGAGGGTACTAAAAATCCTATCACACTAAACACGCTATAGAATAAAGTGATCCTTTCTCCAACCAAGGAGATTGTTTCAGGGTGTTTGTGACTGACTCATCTTTAGACATTCCACATGGCAGTTACTGTGACTTTGGCCTCCTACGATCGCCTTCTGTCCCTCTGTATCTTCACCTGTCTGTCCGTTGTTCTGATAAGAAATGTACATTGTGAAACCCCTGGTTAGCAGTGTTGTGATCCTGTGTGTCTTGGACTTATGCCTGCCTGATCTTGTTAGCAAATTGGCACTTCCTTACTTACCTCCCTCAAGAACGTGGTTACCCCCAAAGTAATTCCAGATCTTAAAACGTAATCGTAAATTTGAAGCCTAGAATTGGATCAAATGAACGTTGGGGTGGGCAGGGAGGATCAAAGACATTCTCTTGGCACCCAGATATTCATATCCGATCACCTTTCTCCAACTAGAAGCCCAGTGTATTATTCCCAGTCCCCGGATATCCTCGCCAGAGATAAATGATCGTGGGACCTTTCCACGTTTAATCTATGAATGGATGTCTGTGACTTTAATGCACCTGTTGAAATGCACTTGTTGAAGAAAGGAAGGGAGAGAGGGAGGGAGGGAAGGAAAATGGAAGGGGGTAATTCTTAAGCTCTTAATTCTGACGTTACTTTGAGCACAGAGCAGAACTCAGGAAGCTGGGCTTGGTTCATAATTTAAACTGATATATTTCTTTTCCCCTCTCCTCCCCTAATTCGCTAAGAACTGGATCAAGCAGTCAGAAATATTTTTTTTTTGAATTGTCAAAAATCACTAAATGGATTTCTGGCAGCTCAAAAAAATATTGACAGTTCCTTATGCTGAATGATTCATAAGGCCCCATTAACCAGCACCCCCAGATCTATTTTTATCCACATACAATTCGTTACTTTCGAAGCAGTTAAAAACAGTGTTTAAAAGAAGGAGAAAAGGGTTTTATGTCAGTCCAATTCCCCCCCCTTTTTTCTTCTGGGGGAGCAATGTTTAAATCTTTTTTAAAAATTTCATTGTTGTTTTAAGTTTGTGACTTTCCTTCTTTTATTATTATTTAGAAATCTTTTAAAAGTCTATTTTCAGTTCTTTCAAATACCTATGTAGGACCACAGTTCCTGCCAGGAATCTGTGCATCAGAAAAGATCAAAACCTGGCATGTTCCTAAGCTCATTCTTATTGAAATGAGCTCATATTACCCCTATTAATTTTCCCATCTTCCTATCAATGCTGGAGGAAGGCTTGCCTGCCTTGGAGGAGCTTGCCCACTGGTGTCCTTTTGCACAGGTGAGGGTGGAGGGGAAGGCAGCATCAGGGAGCCTGCTGTCTAATGAGCCTGGTACTCTGAATGGCAGGACCAGGGCACTGTTAGGCACTTCTCGCCCCCTCCCAAAATAGCAACTCACTGCTCTCCCTTGACAGCTCCAGGGTATGTGCAAAAAACTTTGCTTAGTTAACCTTTCAGCCATGGGGCCACAGATCCTGGAGTATGTGTTGTGGCCCCTCGCTGGAAAGGGGAATAAGGACCCTCAGACCAGTCAGGTCAAAACCAGGCATCGTGGTTGCCCCTTCAGGTCAGGGTCCATGCCCTCCAGCTCTTCTTTGCACTCATGGGAAGACATGAAAGAAAAAAAAAAAAAAAAAACCTCTGGCTGTAAACTGCCTACTTTTAGCGAGCACAAGTTCTGCCTTTCATTTGGGCCTCATTGCTCCTTTATCCTCTTGCTAGAGCTTGGAAGCAGGCAGGGAAGGCCTTTCCCTGGCTCTGGAGCCTGTTTGGGGTGGGGCAGAGGCACCATCCTCTTGCCTCCAGGATGAGCCTGGCCCTGTGCAGTGCTCACTCCCCACTCCCGCACCCGTCCTGCCATAATCTAAATCCTCTTCTTATTTTCTTACTGGCTGCTGCGTGTCCTGGGATGCAGGCGGGCCAGGCATAGGCATCCTTCCTAGGAGACGATATCTGGAGGGAAAACTGAAGCCCCCCTGGGTACCGAATGGGCATTTGGGGACGTTTTTTCTCACAGTCCAGCTCACTGTCTTTCTAACATTGCCAGAAGCACAAATGATAGCTGAACACTTCAAACTGCCCTTGGCTTGACTTTGCAAGAGTGGAAATGATATTGGCACAAGGAATCAAATATTCTTGATTTTGTTTCCTTCTTCTCTGCTCCACGCAAAGTGGGTGTGGATTTCCAAACAGAACCACCAGCTTGATACCTGGTTTCCTCCAGAAGCTGGGCTTGGCCAAACCAAAGAATTATTCTGGTATTTCCTCATCTCAAGAGAGTTTGGGGTCTGATTTTGTCTAGTTAGTAAACCCAAATCCCAACTTTGATGCCCCTAGAAACAGGCTTGTAGGAGGAGCTAATGTCCATCTGTTTCTATTCTCGTGGGATGTAAAAGTGTTTGAAGAAGCATCAGTAAAAATCTTGTTCGGATCACGCAGACTCCCCCCACCAGAGCTCAGCCGCTGCTCTGACACATGCTGATTAGTTGAAGGAGGTAGCATCTAACCCTAAAACCTGTGGGTGATACTCCTGTTGTAGGCTCTGCTTCCCTAATTCTGCATGCCTGCTGCCGAACTGTTAAAAGTCTGGTCTTACATTGCTTGGCGTCCCGGGCCCAGGTTCCTTGGCCAGTGAGCACTGCCCATTCCTAGCCAGTGCGTTTCTAATTCTGGTTCGGAAAAGAGATTTGAAGAGAGGGGCCAACCCAATCTGTTGGGCAGGAGAGCCCTGTTGCACATGCCAATGTTCAGAGCCCGTGCGTGAACTTTCAAAAGGTCCTTCCGTAGACAGTAGAGCATTCACCTGTCAGAGATGTATCACAGAAGATCCCAAAGAGGAGCCATCTTGGATTAAGCTGGAGGACATACACTGTTGCTTCTAGAGTAGGTCAGATCCCGCTATGGGCCTGATTTCATTAGGCAAAATCCCACTCCAATTAAAGCTTCCATTTCTTGAGGTGTCTTTCAGACTCCAGGCATAGCCCACATTTCTTTATTCTGCTGAAGAACATGACATACAAGGTCATTGAGTGCCATTAAAGAACTTGGATGTGCCCTCGGGTTTGTTGGAATGGATTTGACCTTGGTCCTATAATGGGACAGAAGCCACACGAGTATTTAATTAGGGAGTAAGGGCAGCCCAGAGCAGTGCTCACAGCCACTAATATGACAAGGCAGGCAATCCCCTTGTCCAGTCTGAAAAACTTTGATGAACTGGTGGGTCAACCAGCAGCTTGGGGTCGGAGAGCATGGGAGGCATGGGCTTCTGTGTGCCCCAGACAGCACAAAGGTCCATCTGTACAGCACCTAGAGGGCTGGCTGCATGGCAAGGTTACAGAGCATGTTTCACCCCAGTTTGTGGTTTTGGAAACCAACCAGATCACCCTTACTCTTTGCCTTTCAAACCTGAGACAGATGGCTGGGGGTCATTGTGTGTTGAGTCTTGCAAGCAGAGTTTGTTCTGTATCTTTTGGTGAGCCCAGCGGTAGGGTTGATGGGAAGCATTAAAGAGAAAGGCAGTGAGAAGAGCATGACTCCCTTTGCCCTTCGAAGCTCTGGAGTGACCAGCATGCAGGGAAGCCAGGCTGAGCGAGGAGACTCCACTAGCATGTCTATCATGGGCACGAGCCCTTGTACAGTAGCTCCAGGACCGAGACACCCGCCGGGCCCCAGGGGAAGCTAGTGGCAAGGCAGGGCCATTAGCAACAAAGGTCCCAGTAGTCCCAGTTTATTATTCGTAGGTTACTGGGAAACTGGCTTCCCTAACCCAAATTATGCCTGACACTAAGGGTTCCTTGGGCTTCCATAGCAATGAAAGAATTAGGACCCCTCCCTAAAACAAAACAAAACAAAACAAACAAAAAAACACGGAGTCCACTGAAACCTCTTCACATCATCTATTCTGAGATGTGTGATAAAATGAACCAGGACATCCAAGTTGAATGCTCTTAAAATGTGACTTCTGTCCTCCAAAAACCTCACTGATTTCCAGCCTGGACAGTCTGAAAATATGCACCATTTACCGGCTACACAGTCTAAAGTAGGGGTTGGCAACTATTTTCTTCAAGGGTCAGAGGGGAAATAAGTTAGGATTGCAGGCAGTGTGGTCTTGGTCACGGCCATTCGACCCTGCCCTGCAGTGCCGGAGGGGCCATAAATGATAATGAAACAAATAGGCGTGGCTGTGTTCCAGTAAAACTTTATTTACTAAAGCAGGCAATGAGCTGGACTTGGCCCACGTCTGCCGGGTCACCCCTGGCTCTCCTGTAAAGAAGGATGTGCTGCTGTGTTGTCCCTAGAGGGGACACGTGGGACCCTGTGTGCCCCACTGGCTGGGGAGATGATGCAGGGAAGGCCCAGGACTGCAGATCCGGGGCTCCACCTATTGCCCCGTGATGCAAAGCCAGAGACACAAAAGAGACTTTCCCAGGAGAGAGGGCTTGTAGACCCAGATGGCCCGGTGTACCTGCTCCTGGAAGGCCACCTCTCTGCCTGTTGCACTAAAGACTTGCAGGAGAAGACCCCTCAGCAGCTCACGGCACTTCCAGAGTCTCCCCGGTCACGGCCAGCCTAGGCAGAGGAGGACAAAGCAGGAGCTCTGTCTTGGCTCAGAGGTGTCATTCAGACTCCAGGCATAGCCCGCTGTGGCAGCCTCAGTTCCCACACTGGTGGGCAGAAGTGGAAGGATGAAACCAGACGATGGATGTAAAGGAGCTTGGATAAATGGTTCTCAGTTGAGTTGGTGTTTTATAGTGGGAATGAACGTCCACATGGTGTTGGCACAAGAGAATGGTGCCAATGTCCAAATGACTATTTTTTAAAGATTTATTTATTTATTTGAGAGAGAGAGAGAGAGAGAGAGAGAGAGCGAGCACAGAGGCAAGGGGCAGAGGGAGAGGGAGAGAGAAATTCAAGCAGACTCCATGCTGAGCATGGACCCCAACGCGGGGCTCGATCCCATGACCCTGAGATCACGACCTGACCTGAAAGAAATCAAGAGTCGGATGCCTAACCGACATCTGTCACAGTGGCCCTGCCATTTCAGGGTCTACCCAATTCTGTGCCTTCCTGGTAGAAGGCAAGTGCTTCGGAGGGGAGGAAGTAAGTCCCTCCTGCTCTGTGGTCAGTTAGGGAAGTCCAAGGGGGCCTTGGCCGGAATGTGTGGAAACAGTGTGAGAACTTCCCGTGTGTGTGTGTGTGTGTGTGTGTGTGTGTGTGTGTGTGTGTGTTTGAGGACACCCAAGCATAGGCTACATACAGGTGCACAGCCCAGGGCATTTGGCACATTTTTGGTCTGGTGGATGATTCTAAGGTTGAAGATGTGGCCTACCAGCCAGCAGGTTCTAATGAAGAAAGGGGGTTAAGTTAGGAAAATGGCACAGGAAGGGAACCACACAATCTAAACCCACCACATGTACGGGAGCCCATGTTCAGTCAACGCCAAGGAGGGCGGTTAGCCTAGAAGACCCAGGGGATCTCCACGGTAGGGCCTTGTTGTCTCTGGAGCTGCCATGCTTTATTTAAATCCAGATGAGCGATCATTCCTCCTTCTTGTCTTCTTTATGAGCTGGTTCTTGAAGGGATTGGCTTGCAGAGACTGTCGATGAAGTACAACTTTGTACTCGTTTTCTTTGCCTGACTTTATCATTTGCAGATTGTTCTTTGACTTCCAGAGTCCAGCCCACTCCCAGTAGCAGTGTGTGTCTAAGGTCCAATGTTAGACCCCAGTAGGGAGGACTGTTTGGCTTGTGCTGAGGTCCAAGGGCAGATCCTTTAAGTTAATGCAGATCAGCACCCCATCCTGCCCGCCCCGTGCCTGCTGGCTGCCTCGCAGCTCGTTGCAGCCCTTGTCCCTTTGACTCTGGTGGGACAAAGGGTAGGTGCTGTCCCCTGGGATCTCCTGCAGAAACCAGCACCCATGGACCGGCTCGCCTCTTCTCTGGTCCAAAGCCTTACTGTGTGCACTGTGTCGATGAAAAGGCAGCCTCTTTGGATGGCAGCCTCTCTAAACTCTTTGGGCATTCTCCTCCTCCTCCCCGTCCCTCTTTTTAAATTAAATGGGAATGCCACTGACGTGATGTCGTTTGCACTGCAGGATGACAGAACTGTTGTGTGAATACCATTGTATTTGCCAAATGGTCCACTCGTCATTTCAGAACAAACAAATGGATGGTGTCTGTAAGTCGGCAAACACTGGTGACATTTAGCCTTGTTTATGTTCCTTTCCTTTTGCTGCATATTTTTGGCTCCAAAAGCTACTGTCTGAATCAACAGTGCCTCCGAAGCCGGAGAAGAGTCTGGTAGCTTTCACTTTGGTTTCTATGCGCATATTCTTTTTGGACTGCTCGATACCTCTTGCCCAGGACCAAGCCTAGGGTGAGAGAAGACAGCAGCTGAGCTCTTTGGTTCAAAAAAAAAAAAAAAAAAAAATACGCACACAGACACACGGACACACATTTTTTTCTCCCCAGTAACGACTTAAGACCGGGAGGGAGGAAGGGAAGGATGAGAGAGAAGAGTGTTGTCAGCCCAGACGCCTGTGTCCCCGGGGGACGCGCAGAGTCTCCGAGCCCGGCCAGCCGGCCCCCGCCGTGTGGAGTAGCCACAGTGTGACCCCCTTGCTGTCTCGCGCCGAGTGCAGGGATCCCAAGCCTCAGCTTTGGCTTCCGCCTTCTCCGGCTACTGACTCAGAGTGATGGTTGGCACTGACAGCCGTGTAGCTATAGGGCCACATCTTAGCTACTGAAGGAATCAGGTTCTTTCTTTTTTATATTCAGATGTTGTGTGCAAAGCCCAGGTTTCAAATAAGTAGTAATTATCTCCTATTACTTAGCGCTGATCAACAGCACCTCTACGCCTAATTGCCAACCTGCTCTAATCACATAGACTATTCTTGCTTTAGCCAGAGACGGAAGGACCAAATTTTATAAATATTGCTTTATTGTCATTACTCCATTAAACAATTAGGGAGTGTGGCCCTGTCCTTGCTTTCAAATGCCTCTCGCCTCCATGGTTTCTGGATTGTTTAATGAATCTGCACGTTTTCTTGCAGGTAAGTGACACCCCCTGTTCTAGTCGGTCCAGCTGGACTGGCCCTTGTCTGTTCGTGCTCCTCGGTGGCTATCTGCAGCTTGTTAATGGTGTAAAGTCAAGAGAAGAATGTATACACGTATGTGTGTTGAATACACAATTACTATTGGCATATGTATGTGTATACACATGGCACACCAACCTACAGTATATCTAGGAGAGAATCAGGGAGGCTAAAAATATTGCCCCGTATGTTCCTCTATTAGTCATGGATCGCGAAGGCTTAGTAACTTGAACGAGAGAGAAAATTCCCTCAAAGTCGTGAATCCTGAGTGACAAATGCTGGTGGATTGGAGGCCCCTTCACCTGTGAAAAATCTGACTGGGGGGCGGGTTCTGCTACACCAGCTCGCCAAGCTTCTGGAGGCGGGCCCCGCGGCCCCGCGGGTCTTGTTGGCATTACTGCCTGTGTCCGATTGTCCTGTATTTTGTAACACTTTAGAAGAATACAGAAAAGTGCAGTCATTATCTTTCTCCATAGTATTTAAGCAGTACTATTGCTAGTTTAATATTGTGTCAGGTCGTCCTAAGAACCAGGAACAGAGGACAGTAACATTCCAGTGAACAGCACCTTGACACCCACAACTTCAAATGTGGTGATGGAAGCAAAAATGTGGAGACTTGTGCTGGGTTAACGTGTGCTTTGGACTAGAGTATTGTTGAAGTAATGAGAAGATTATATTAAGGTGTTCCTGGTAATGAAGGCATGTAAGTTCTAATAATTGTAGCTTTCTGAATACGTGTCAAACTATATCTTTAAGTGTGCTGTATGCTGAGTTACAAGTTAGGTCATTTATGAATGGAATGTAAAACAATACTAAAAATGCTTCAATAACTTATCTTGGTATTGCTAATAAAACAAAAGCTGTGAAACATTAGTGCACTTTTGAGTCATTATGTTAATTCCTTCCACAACACCCCCTCATTCCCCCCCCCCACCAAGAGCTGCCCTCCCTGTTGGAAGCCTCAGCAGGACATTCAGGGAATACTAGTGGGCTGCCTACCCCGTCCCCCACCCCCGGGCTATTTGCTGGACAGTTTGTTGCATTTTTCCACGCACCTTGAGGCAGGGCCCACAAGTAACAACTCCTAAACATGCAAATGTCTAGGCACCTCCTGGTCTGGGGCAGGTGCCGTGGTGGGTGGGCCAGAGCCAGGCGACACGTGTGCAAGTCTCTGTACCAGTGACTCCGGGCACCGAGGCCCCACGACCGCTCCCAGGCCCCGTGCGTAGGGAGAACTGAGGCACAGAGCGTGCAGGCTGCCATCCCCCATCCCGGGTGTGGAAGAGACCATCCGTGCCCGGGCTCCCTGCAGCAAACCTCGACATTTTCTTTACATCCCATGAAGGGTAGTTTTCAATGGGAAGGTACTCGGAATCGTTGGGGAGTTGGGATATTTTTGTCCGCGGAGATTTTGTGCTTGTGCCTGTGTTTGCTGTCACAGGCTTTGGCCCGGCCCGTGCCCCTCACCCCAGGTCACGGTGGGAAGGGTGGGGTACAGGAAGGAGGGAGTTTGCTTCCCCATTTTTGTTGCTTCATTTTTTTTTTTTTTTTTTTTTTTTTTTGTGTCCGTTAGCTGGACTTCATGCCCCTGCCCCTTCAGCAGTGTTTCTAAGCCTTCCTGCTAGGGTCCGTTTTGGAAACTTTGGAATTCCGTGTACGTCCCAGCTCCCCGTTTAATGGGTCCTGTGGAGGAAAAGGTCATCATTTGACAGAATCCCTACACTCCCAAATAAATCAAGGGTCCCCTGTGGGAGGGGATGGAAGCCCAGGAATGTCCCCCTGAACAACCCTGGCCTTTGCCATGAGAAAATCGTAGCACCTTGACCGCTTGGGACGTTCCTTCCAGTAGGGCTCCTGCAAACTGTTCGAGTCATCTCCACCCCCAGAGGGGCGATAGTGCAGTCTCTCATTTGGGAGAAGAGGAGAGAAGGGAGAGATTCTGAGTCTTGGGGTACATGACGAAAGCCCACAGGAAAATCATACATCTCGAAGAAGGTTGTCAGCTCCCTGTGCCCACCACTGCCTCATGATTCTGTTCCCGGGGAACGGAGAATGCGCACTGTGGCTTCTGGTGGAAAACAGGGTGGATCCCAAAATGCCCGGCCAAGGGAAAGCCAAGTGACCTACACCAGGCCCATGTGGCCACCCCGAGCCAGACAGAAAGGACTCCAGGAGGGCGTTGTCTTTATTTCTAATGCCCCCCGAGTCTTTTCCCTGGGTTCTCACCTCCTGAGGGCTCCAGGAGGCCTGTGTCACCTCGGCAGGCATGCCGCGTCTCTGCGGGGAGGTGCTATCTTCCCTCCTGGTTTCAGAAGCCACAGGTGCAGCTCCCAGGATGGGGCTCACCACCATCCATTCTGTATAGGCAGGGGGCACCCCCGGAGCCTCGCTGGACCAGTGCTTCAGGCCTGGGGACACGGGTGGGATGAAAGGGGCCTCCGTGGAAGGCTGCTGGGCCTCCATGCCTCCGCTCAGGGTTGAGCACATTGCCCCGGGCATTGTTCACCGTTTCCAGTCACTCTGCACACTCCGGGAAGCCTCGCTGACCCTGTAGCCCCGGGCTGCCCAGCCAGCGGAGGCTCAGGGAACCAGAGAGTGGCTGCGGGCCTTGGGTATAGAGGGAGTACCACTGAAGGGGGACAGAATCGTCATGCTGACAGTGGGAGGGCTCCTTGGGTGGCTCATCCCTGCGTCTGCTGTCTTCTCTTCCTCCCCGGGCCCATTCCTTAACGGGGTCTCTACCCATCTCCGCCTCTAAGGCAGGGAGTCTTTCCTGAGTTGCTCCCCAGTGGCGACTTCTCAAGCTTAGAGGGGACCTTTGTGGATTCTCCTCCTCCTGCTTTTATGAACCGAATCCCAGCCTCCTCTCCCACCTCTCATTTCATGGCACCCCTGCTTCCCAACCACCTCCTCCTCCTTCCTGCCTGGGGGCAGAACTCCCTTCCCACCCAGTGAGCGAGTGTTCTTGGGAACGTCCTGTGTGCTGTGATCGAGCTGGGGGGAGTCAGGCCTCAGACACCAGCGGACTGCGTATCAGAGCGCTGTGTGGGCTCTTCACTGCTCTCTTGTCTACCACCTCACATCCCCACGTGGGATTATAACAGACCCCACCTGCTTGGACTCCGCTGGGGGCACCCACAAGCATCACCTCCCGGATCTGCCCTTGACCCTTTCCAAGCAGGGCTGGCCCACTGATCTGAGGTGGACAGGAGACCCCCCCCCCCGGGGAGGTGATACTGGAGTTTGAAGGAGGTAACGGGCTTAGGGTGGGGTACCCCAGGAAGGGAAAGGTGCTCTGCGGCTTATGATAGGACAGAGTCCTCAGATCTCCTGCTTCATCTACACATGTTGGGAAATATGTTTGCTTTGATGAAATTCAGATATTCTGGTGTGTGGGGGGATAAACTTTGGGAGATGATTATTGCTCACGTAGAGTCACTCTTTCCCAGAGACGTCACGATGATTGAATTACATTCCGAAGTATGCAGCCGCACACGGGCAGCCTTGTCTCTGCAGGAGTGGATTCTGCCTCTTGAGCAAACAGTGTGCATTTTCAAGGTTAAAGTTGGGGAGCTCTGCAAAGCTGTTTCATTAGCAAAAACACCCATTTGTGCACCCAGCCACTGGCTGGCTTTCTGACGAGTTGATCTCTTGCGCTTGTTGTGGAATTGTCCAGACACACCCATCCAAATCGTAACCCGCTGCTCACAAGGTTAAGTTTTCTTTTTGAACTTCTCTTGTTGTCAAATTAATATAATATGCTCTCAATTATCCACATAAAAGGAGAAAGGCAACCAAGCAGGGAAAGTAAATTTGCAATTAATTTCCTAAATTATTGCTCTTTTTATATGATGGACAAGTCGCTTTTCTCTGACTTGGACTCGGGTGTTCTGTGGGTCCTGGGGGGAATGCCGGGGCAGGCCCCGAGAACAGGCTACTCCGAGGTGTTCTCCACACCTGGGACAGGGCTGGAGGCAGATGTTTTGTGGGCAGGGTTTGGAGTAGGGGTTTGGAGTATGTTGGGCTCTTGTCAAGGAGAGAGTCCATTCATCTTCTCGGTCTTCCAAGATCCCATTGGTGACCTAGTTGGCCCTAAGATAGGAATGTGGGTGGAGGTAGTGTATGTGGGAGGAGCTCCCAGGAGCCATAGGTGAGGGAGCCACAAGGGAGGGGAGGAAACCGTTCAGGTTGTGTTAACTGCTCGGGCACTGGGTGCAGTCCTTCCGGCGATCCTCTAGGATTCTCTGTGGAGCTCATCTCAGAATTGCCCCCAGAGAGGGCGCCTGGGTGGCTCAGTAGTTAAGCATCTGCCTTTGGCTCAGGTCATAATCCAGAGTCCTGGGATCGAGCCCTGCATCGGGCTCCCTGCTCGGCGGGAAGCCTGCTTCTCTCTCTCTCCCACTCCCCCTGCTTGTGTTCCTGCTCTCGCTATCTCTCTCTGTCAAATAAATAAATAAAATCTTAAAAAAAGCCCCACAGAGGGCTGAAGGAGCTAGGGTATTTATCCCAGCTGGGGTATTTAGTTAACGGTCACTGCAGCCCTCTCAATGACTGAGCAGTCTTCTTATGTGCAGAGAGAAACAAGAGTCTGTTGACATGCCAAGGAACTGGAAGAGAAGCCGTTGGGCATCAATGACGTCTGCCACAAGTGGGACCCCCTTGGCCCCAAAGTTTTTCCACCCTTGGTGCTTTGCAAAAGGCCACCAAGGTTGAGGACAGATACTCATTCCATGATTCCCTGTGGGAAGTGAACTGTGGGTTTTAAATATTGAGAAGTCTCCGCTTAGACACAAGCTTACTGGAGGCCAGATAGGAGGGCTGCTCTGGGGGTCAGGAGACCAGGCGTCTACCAGCAATCGGGCTCCAAGGAGCTTCAACAACTCATCCTTTTATTTGGACACCATTTCCTCATTGGTGAAAAGAAGGGTGACTGCAAGTCCCCTCAGTAACCTCCTGGGTCTCAAACTCTGGCTTTCATGATCCTTTCTAGCCCTGACTTTTCAGGTGACCCTGTGGGACCCCGTCAGCCTTAGAGTTCCCGTGAATGCTCACTTCAGCAGGGCGCTGGATGTGGGAAACCAGCTGGTATTCCCACAAGTGCATGAACGTGTGGGATTTCAGTTTTGCCAAGACCATTTACTGTTTGAGGGCATGCGGCATGTGAGTACTCGCCTCCTCGTGAAGACATTTTTCTTAAATCCTAAGAAGAGAATTGAGGAACTTGTCATTTATGTACTTTTTTTAAAGAGGGAGTCAATACAACTGGAATTTTGAGTTCATGGTAGTGCAAGAAAAACTGATTATCTGACTTTTTTTCCTTTTCAATTTTCAACCTCTTGTGTTCACAGCGGAGCTTGAGAGGATGGTATTTTTCATGATTAAGTTTTCTTCAAGCACATTCCAGGTACCAATTTGATAATCCAGTGTGTCCCTCCTAGGACAGTAGTCCCTCTTGGGAGCCTCCAACTCCCACCCAACAGGTAGAGGGAGAGGAAGGTAGTACCAAGAGATAGGGGCGCATGTCAGAATCGGTCATGCGTGCATGGGTCATGGGGACAGCACACATCCTCCTCCATGTCTGGGGCCTTATCTACTCTTCCACCCTCAGAGTTCTCTTGGCCACTCAAAGTCGCTATTGGCTAGCAAGCTCCCCCCCTCCAACTTGGGACAGTATGTGTTATCTCTAAGTCAGAACCCCCAGATCCTTGGCTTTTTGTTTTCAACCGAATATGGCCTCAGTTGATAGTCTCAGTTTTGTCTTCCACCAAATGGTACACATATGCACTCTCAAGAGAATAAAATGAATATGAGTGAGTAACTTGGACGTTGGCAAGTCACCCACATTTCAATTATTTTAGGACTTTTGCTGCTATGCAGGACCCAGGCAGAGCTCCCATGGAAACTCGAGACTTGCTAAGACCTTGGCAAGTGGGTAGAGAATCTGGGTAGGGTATTGCAAGGTATGGTATCCCACTTCCTTGCCATTCTGTACTCACCACTGTCTAAAGAGCTGAACTGGGAGTCCTCCCATCCCAGAATGGACACCTCCCCAGAGGAGCCTATGTGAAGATTCAGATCCCATTCCCAGGATGTGCAGAAATCATCCCTGTTGGCTCCAATTGAACTATCTTTCCTGTTTTCTAACGCTACCAAGGATTTACAATTAGATTTAAAAAAAAAAAAAAGATATCTAGTGGTCAACCAGTGGGAACAGGATTCTTGTACCCATGGCTCTTGCTTTACATGAAAACTTTGGGCTCTAAATCACGCTCAGGGCAATTAATTTTAAATCACAAGGGGGATTTTCTTGAGGACTTTGGGGTAAATGCCCTTGCAAAGTGGACAGTTGGCGCGTTTCATTTGTGTAGGCTGAGTGCCCGGGTCTCCCTCGCGTTGGGCTGGGCTCATGAACTCCTCAGCTCTTTCTCATGGCACGAGATGCAGGAGCTGGGTAATGAGGCAGGAGTGTGCAAGGCACACCGACCTCAGTGTCCTGGAACACACACGAGGGAGAGGGTCTTTGGATTTGGGGCCAGACATGAGGGACCCTCCCACTGGGGGGGTGGGGGTGGGAGGGACTCCCGTGGGTCCAGAGCTTCCAGCGCCACCCTAAGCCTGACAGCCCCAGAGAGCCAGAGAGCAGCTTGGGGCCTGCAGGCCTTGGTGCCCCCAGACTGAACACCACGCCCACGATGTCAGGTGTCCGTGGGAGAGTCTGGCGGGGTGGGCGAGCCCCAGGGACCTGGGCTGTGAGGTAGGGTGGGCAGAGAGCCACAGAGGGACTGGGGGGCCAAAAGGGCCAGACGATGAGAGAGGATACAAAGAAAACAGAAATTGGGCCTGGTAGACAAGCGAAGGGAAGCCGAAGCTAAGAGGAGAGAACAGCAGTACAAACAGAGCCAAAAGATAGAGCAAGCACCTGGAGGGGAGGGAAGAGGGAGGAAAGCCATGACAAAGTGGCGGAAGAGGACCCAGTGGACTCTGAGCCCGTCTGGCCCGGGGAAACCTCTGGGGAGCCGCCTGGGCTCCCAGGAGGCACCGTGCCCATCTGAAGGGTCTGGGTGTGGGGTGCGGGGGTGCTTACGGCTCTTGTGGGAACACTGAGGGGGCTAAGGGGTTGGTGGAGGCCTGGCTTCCCAGCACATCCGCCTCCCTGTGCTCCCTGCCACCAGTTTCAGGAGGAAATGCTGCAGCTTAATCAGAATTATTTACAAGATAATGGTCCATTGTTTGCACTAAGACAGATGTTGTCTGTGGGAACTTTGTGTTTTATGCTCCTTCCCCTGCTCTGCCTTCGCTGGGTGCAGATGGGATCGAAGTAATGTGAGTTATTATTCCAAGGACTGGAAATTCGAGGCGCCTTCATCCCCGCCTGGGCTCGGCCGGGCACGCGAGCTGGGCTGGTCCCCGGGGGGCTGGCAGGGAGGACAGGTCCCCGCAGGCTGCGGGCCGGGCGGGGCCTCTGGTCCTCCTCGCAGCCCCTCCAAGCAGCCTGTGATTAAGAAGGTCTTGTTTCCTTGAGGGGCGGGCCGGTGCAATTGCCTTGTCTGGTGGACAGGAAGGGCGCACTCTGATTAAGATGCACTTGCTATTTGTTGAGTCGAGAGGTCATCACTGACATCGCAAATGAGGGTGGCCATCTGGCCCTCCGCTTGCCAAAAGGAAAGAGCGGACCCTCTGGGGTGGGGGCTTGGAGCCTCCCTACCCTCTTTTTTTTTTTTTTTTTTTTTTAAACTTATGAGAGAGCTTGCCCTTGGTCCTGTGGGGTGACTTAACTTAGGGGCCAGCTCTGGATTTATGACACCATCCTTCCTCCAAATGAATGCCGGTTTCACCACCCCGGCCAGGTGCTTGTCCCAAACAAAGAGAGATGGGGCAGGGTCTCCCCCTGCTCCAGACTGGCTGCCGGCCTCGCCCTCAAGGCAGGTGGGCCATCCCCTTGTGCCCCCTCCATGTGAAGCCCCTGGAGCCGGCCGGTCCTTCTGTGACACTGTCCGGCCACCAGTCTCACCAGCCACCTCTGCAGAGCCTAGTTCACCTGGTCATCAAAGCCTGCCTTCTGAAGGAGGAAACCGAGACCAAAGGATATTTGGGCAACTTGCCCATTTTCTACTCAATGGAGAAGCCTCCCAGCACCTCAAGTCGGGACCCTGCCGCCCTTCTAGGAGTCCTCTGAACCTCAGTGGGTGGCCAGCTGTGGCCGGGGTGCCAGGGGAGCTGACCCACAGCCGCAGGGAGGGGGATGCGGTGAGATGCACCTGTTGCGGGCTGAGGGCTGGTCCTGGCAAAGAGCACACGCCCACTACCCAGTAGCAGTTAGTAGTACCAGCTGCATGATACAACCTTCACGATGCATTGCATTTCCAATATCAGACTGTGACCATACAAAAAAATCCAAGTACTAGAATACCACATTTGGATGAGTAGAAAAGAGGACACTTTCATGGCAACCAAGCGACATCAGACCTGCTAGCTGGACAGCATCGAGGAAAAGTCAGAGGGCCATCACTCCTAACCCTGCCCCCAGCCCCTGGACGCCTTCGAGAAGTTTCCCCAAAATGGGTTACTACCCTGAGGGTTCGTCCCATTCAAGACCCAGCATGCTGGCGCTAGTGTTTAAGGAAGATGACTCTTCCCCTGTAATCTCCCCATGCCCAGGGAATGACCCCCTTATCTTCAGCAGCAGGATCTGATCCTCCGGGCCATCCCTCCATCTGCCAAGGTTATTTTTAAATAATAATTACTTACTATGTGCCAGGGCCAACTCCCGTTCTAAGTGCCTTATAGAGGGTAATAGAGATGATATTCTTTTATTTAATTTTCATAAAACTCCCACGAGGCAGATGTTAGTTCTAACTCTCCCCATCTGACACGAGGGGAGGTGGAGGCACAGAGAGGCTGCGTCGCTCACCCAGGGTGGCCCAGCGAGCATGTCAGGATGCTGAGACTCAAGGGCAGTGGACATTCCCGAGCGTGACCCTTGCCAGTGGCCGGTGCTCGCCCACGCTTGTACTCCTGGTTGGAGATGCATCGAAAAGGAACAACGCAACCAAGAAATATAAAAAAATAGCTCGTTCCTGCCAACCCCAGCTCTGGGTCCTGGGAAAGGATGGGGGCGGCTACAGGCAGAGATTCCAGTCACGGACAGAACCTGGGGCTTGTTCCCCAGGAACAGGCAGCACAGGGTGCTGGGGGTGGGCTCACGCGACCCTGCTGGTCCAGAACTTGGCTTGTGACCCTGAGCACCTCTCTTCCCTGCCACTCCCACCGGGGTCCTCACCTCTCCATAAGTGACAAAATAGCATGGATCATCCCAAAATTCCTTCCATCTCCTAGCCTGAGAATCAGTTATTCTTGGGACTCTATGCTATCCTGTTCAGCCTCAGGAAAAAAACTGTCTTCTCTCCCTCCCTCCCCCCCCAAGCCCCCTGCAAGCGAGAGGGGCTCAGGGAAACCTGAGCCCCTCACCTTGCAATGGCTCCCTGGGGTCTAGGTGGGGGGGGGACGGAGAGTGGGTGGCCCAGGGCACCAGCCCCCAGCTGTGAAAGTAGCAGAGGTCAGACTAGAATAATATTTATCAACTTTATTCTCACTGTGTCAGGCTCTGCCCCAAACCCGGCGTCACTGGAGATCACAGATCATGTCTTTTAAGGTCCCACAGAGCCGCCTCACATGTGACCAATTACCTCTGTCAAGCCGGGGGAAGGAGGTCCCGCCTCGGTGGGTGGGATCTGAACTTGAGCTTCCAGAGGTCGAAGACTGGGATCTTGGGCCTTTGAGCCTGTCACTCCCTTATAGCCAGACCTTTTCTGTTAAAACTGTTTAAATTACAAACCAGTAATAAAAGGATCATATGTGTTTCCCACCGAACAGGTTCTTTAGGGCTATTATGATAATTAAAAACATATGGTGTCTGTGCCAGTCAGAGGGAAACTGCAGATGTACAAATTAGGTATTATATAAGGGTTTTCTGCTTTTGCCCTTTTAAAAACGTCAAGCTGGAGAAGTTTAAAGAGATAAAATGGCAATTGTGCAGATAGTAGGTAGCATTGTGGTTTTAGAATCATTAAATATATAAACCCTTTTCTTTATGCTTAATAAGGATAAACAGGTCCTGATACCCGAAGGGGGGGTTGCAGCCCACTGGGGGCCCCCAGGTGACAGGGCGGAGGCAACATTTTCCACCTCACAGGGTCTCGGATACCATGAAAACTTGGGCATTTTTTATGACGTTATTCTGCCCAAAAAGGATTAAATTTACTAATTATTGACTTATATTAAGGTTGGATTGAGAGGCGCAAAGACAAGGATTTCTTTACATTAAAGTTTTACTTTTTAAAAAGCAAAGATGCACGTATTGATTAGTCTAGGAATAGTCATTTGTTTTCATTTAAAATATGCAATTGATTCTGAGAAGGTGATAAATACTGCTAATAAAACAAATTGGGAGGATTTCCATGGCTCACCGTCAATGGCTTCCCAGCGCAGAGAGACAGAGCAAGTCAAATTGCACCTAGTCACTCCTACTGGAAAGGATGTTGGGCTGGCTGGGGACCCTGGCCACATCCAGCCGTGCTCCGGGGCGGTTGAGACGACAAGCCCTTGGTCCTGATGCACTGGGACCCAGCCTAAGCAGTCAAGGATTGAGCACGTGGCCGTTGTATGTCCAACCAGACTGCCCTAAAGAAGGAGGTGATGAGTGAACAGGTCACGAGGGCATGGCCCCTGCTCTGCTCCTCAGGGCCTCTGCTCTGCTCTCCTGGAAAACCATTTCAGGTCCTCCCGGAGACACTCCCAGCCAGAACCAGGATGACCTCATCCCAGACCTACATCCCTTCCTCCATGGGACATGGTGATGTCTCCATAGGAAAGTTAAGCAGAGAGCCAAACAGAAATAAATGAGCAGAGAGGAGGTTCTGTTTATCCATAAGCCCAGCCACCGGAGCACTCAGCCAGAATTTGCTTATAAACCAGAAAATGCTCCTTCTTGATCATCCTGGCTAAAGCGAGTCTGGGCTCCCAAGGAAAAGCATTCTTGGAAATGGGCCGTGCAGCCAGCACCCTACTTGGGTCTTGAGTTCCTCTCCCTTGCCCCTTTCCTTTGCCCACACCCTCTGGATGACACCAAAGGTCCACTGTCCTCCTGGGTCCTTTCCTTTGGGCGACCGTGACCTGGCCTGACTTTGGGTTAAACACAGGATAAGTCAGGGCAGGGTTCTTGGACCGTCTATCTACTACACAACAAACAGCGGGTGCTTGTCTCTCAAGCAGCCCTGATTTTCTTCCCCGGGGGACATTTGGCAATGTCTGGGGACACTGGGGGGAGTCCTACTGGCATCAAGTGGGTGGAGACTGGGATTGCTGCCAAACATCCTACAAGGCCCAGGGCAGGCCAACAATTATCCAGCCCAAGACGTCAGGGCATTAGTGCCAGGTCGTGAAATCCTGGTGTACAGGTAGGAGAATCAGGCCTTCAAGTGTTAAGTCCAAGCTGGATAACTTCTAAGCCAAGGGTCGAGGTTGACCACCCAGCTCACGTGGTGGTGTCCGGCTTGCCCGCCGAGTCCATCCCCGGTGCACCTCACGCCTTTATGAGAATCTCTGCAAGAAACCAGGGGGGCTGGGAGGCAGAACCTTCCAGCCGAGAGGAACCCAGCACATTCCTCCCCACTCAAATTCATGTGGGGGGTGTGGGGAGGGTGTCAGCTGAGCAGACAGCCGGAAGTCCGCCCTTTCTTCTCCCCGGTGAGTGATAGCAAGCCTGCAGGGTTGGCGTGCATGTAGGTATTACCACTTTAACTTTTACTGAGGTAAAATAACACCTTGTCACTCAGTGCAAGTACCAATCACAAAATGAATTAATTGTAATAACTGTTGTCAACAGAACAAAGGACTTGTTGCTTTCCTAAGCAGATTTCAGCGCTACTGAGGACTATATCCAAACGTTCCCATTGGGCAGGCCGGCGGAAACTAGTCAGAACATAATTGTATCTGTCTATCTCTTTACTTTGTTTTTAAGGGTGAAGGAATCGAGTTAAAAACCTATATTTTAAACATATCAATAAATATACCCCTTTTTGTGTTTGTGACGTCTCCTCAAAAACATGGAGTCTTTAATAAATTGGCCATGAAAATAGCATTTGCTGCTGATGGCCCCAAATAGGGGCCAGCTGTAGAGGCTGCCTGTTGACTCCAAGTCATGAAGGGAATTATGCCCAATTACCCTCCCATAAAACACCCTCTCATTTCTCGGAGTTATCAAAACACATCCCGTGGACAAACGGTCAGCTGTCCCCCAGCTCCTCAAAAGAAGACAAGTGGGCCTCACGCTGGGCCCGCCGAGTCCC
Organism: Callorhinus ursinus; assembly: GCF_003265705.2. Taxonomy (NCBI): domain Eukaryota; kingdom Metazoa; phylum Chordata; class Mammalia; order Carnivora; family Otariidae; genus Callorhinus; species Callorhinus ursinus. The sequence continues at coordinate 8,323,527 of NW_027397123.1, read as the reverse complement.
TAACTGCCTCCACGTCAACACCAGCAGGCTTGTTTGCAGTCAGGCTCTTATGGTGGCCTTCCCAATTTTTTTTTTTTTTTTTTTTTTGGTCCTCGCCTTTTCACGTCTTAGCACATGTCCCTCTTGAAGAAACCCTGTGGGTGCTCTTCTCAGCCAAGAGTCCCTACCGGGGAGGAGGTAGGCATGAGTGGGCCGGGCGCCAGGTCTCTTGGGGGTCCCCTTCAAGCCGTGGGTCCAGCAGAGCTGAGTTCACTCCCAGCCGGGGCGTGCATCTGGGGCTTGGGAGGGACCAACAAGCTGTGAGTGGTGTGTCTTTGTGGGTCAAAAGTGGGGAGCTTCCCAAAGAAGGACCCAAGGAAGCTGCAATGGATACACAGGCGAAGGCTGAGCGGGCTGAGCCTTTACTAGGGAGGGTCTCAAATGACTGTGCCCGCACAGCGCAACACAGGATGCGGGGCAACTTGCGGGGGCTCTCTCTGGTCCGCACCACCTGACTGGTGTGGGCCCCATACTCCTCCCCGTCCTCCCACGCCTGCCTTCTCCAGCTGCTCCATGCTCCTTGGCCAGTGTGGTCCTGGCATCCGGCTTCTCGGAGTCTTAGGCTTGTCCCATGGGATACACAGGTCACCCCCCCCCCACAGCCTACGGGTGCCCCTTAGGCAGACTGCTTTATTTTTAGAGCTCGCTGAGGCTTAAGTTGGTTCCTCCATAATGAAATTAAAGATTCCTAGACTACCAGAGCTACGGGTGATCTTAGAGGTCATCTTTGAGATGCAAATTTGGGCAAGAATCTGCCTTTGGCTGTTGAATGGGAGACAAGGGTGAGTGCTGTTTCCAGGTCCACGTACCAGGCAGTCATTCTGCCTTCTGGGGCAGCCCCAGGTAGCCTCGCCTTCTTAGGGATCTCTACCTGGGCAGGGAAAGGGTTCCTGTGGCTTGTCCTTGCAGCTTTGGGGCAAATTTTACCCCTTTTTAACTTCCCCTACTTGGCCATTTCAGAAGCACGGGTACGAGAAGGCTATTTTTAATGCAGCCCTGGCCCAAATGGGCTATGCATTCAGATTTAAAGAGTCATCTCTGGCTAGAACCAGGTATCACTTGCAAAAATGCTGAGAAGAGCCCTCCTCTGGAAACAGAAACCTCCCTCCCGCTTCCTGAGGCTGCTCTGCTCTGCTGGGAACCCAGCTCTGCAGCCTGCCTTGGCAAGGCAGCTTCACAGGGGCACACCCCTGGGAGAGAGTAGTCCCAGTCATGTGAAGGTGTCAGGCCCCTGTCCTGGGAGCCGGCTGCAAAGCACGAAGAAGCAGCACAAAGGTGAAAGAGATGGGGGGTATGGGGAGAGGATGGGAGGGGGCCGAGACCCTGGGGGTTCCCATGCCCTCCAGCCCTGGACCTCACCCTCCACATTCCACCAGCATTGTTCTAGAAGAAACAGCGTTTTCCCAAACCTTTTGGAAAGGAGAAGATTCTGTTACAGGGAATGAGTGCGAACATGCGTTCATTTATTTAGCACGTATTGAGTTGTTCCAGAGAGTGAGGAGTTGGCCATCAACAAATCAGCCAAGATGATGGCCCTTGTGGAGCACATTCTATGGGGGAACACTGACAATAAACAAGAACACAGTGTGGCTTCTGATAAGTGAATACCAAGATAATGAAGAATTAGCGAGGTCAGTGTCATACACCGTGAAGGTCCGGGGAATCTCTCTGAGAAGGTGACATTGGAGGGGGTCCTGGGTGATGGGAAGGAGCCAGTCATGCAAAGATGAGGGGATGCATGTTCTGAGGAGATAAAGACCCAGAGATGGGTAAGGGACAGAACACCAGCGGCCTTTGGATCTCATGGCTCATGCACCTGCATATGTGATGAACCTGTCCCAAGGCTTTCCCAGACCCTGAGATTTCATTCAAGCTTCTCCATGGCCTTGACCGGTCAACAGAGTTGGGGCTGGGGCTTTTCCCCTCATTTTCCCCATTTGGAGAAACTGGAATCCAAAAAGAGAGTAATGACTTGTACCATTAGCAGCAGCGAAAGGCTGAGCTAAATGGCCACGTCTCTGGACTCCCAGTACCGCTTCCCCAGAGCACCTCTGCCCATTCCTGGGACTCCCTGGAAGTTTGACCAGCCGTGTTGGAGGACTACTGGGTCTACGGGAGGCACCATGAGCTACTCTTTGCACACCAACAATGACCCCACTCCTGGACGGGAAAAAAAGTTTTTTTTGAAATTCAGAGAATTGGTCAGATGACCTTGGGAACATGGTACCATGAATAAAAGAGCCATCCCACAACTCCCCCAAGAGGAGGGTCTCCCATCTCCACAGACCAAGACTGCCCAGGGCAAAGTCCATTCTTCTGACGACAGCCTGCCCAGTCTCCTTTCAGGTATCCCACGGATCGAAAGCTGGTGCTGACTTAGTCAAGACTTAGGCCATGCCCAGCGAAGTCACCGGGAAAACCTGGGCCAATCCCTTGGAAATCTGAGTCAAGCTTCCTTGGAGAAAGGCAGATGAATTTCCACCAATGCTTGCTGCTCGGACCAGCCTGCAGCTGTGAAGTTCAGTCCGTGCTGACCTTGGCCAGGACCAGGTTCAACCTCTCCTCGACGCCTTCCCACACAGGGGCCGTGATGGTCGTGCTGCTCCCCGGAGGCGCAGGGAGAATCATTGCCAAGACTGGCTAACTCCGCTGTCTCTTCGGGATCCCTGTTCTTGTCTGGGCGCACGGCTTTCAAGTGAATAGCTATTTCTGGATGATTTTTTTAGTTTTTCTTCTCCCAGCTGGTTCCTCTGTTGTCTCCATCTCGTGCCGTCTGGCCTCTGTGGGAGACAAGGGGTAGCCCACCTTCCGTATTAGCTGCAACACTATCTTGTTTCCGAATATTAAAAGGTGAAATTAGGAACTATAGCAACCTTAAGACACCCTATCTGCTCTCAAAGTGAGAAGGTAAGTGAAAAAGCTGCTTTGTTCCCCCCTAGCACTATTTGTGATGTCCTCTACACAAAAGGGTGGGTTTGCAGCTGGACCAGGAAAAGCATGAACAAAGACTGGGGGGAAAGATCCTCTGAGGAAGGATGCAAGGCTCCCAGGTGGGTTCCTCTACGGAGAAGGGCCCAGCAGTACGACTCCCAAGCCTGCTGCCTTCTGCTGTTCAGCTATACTTTGCCTTGGGGAGGCTGGTCTGGGGAGTGCAGGACTAATGCCCATGGTTGGTCTTCATAGCAGGGACCTGCTCCCTTCACTGCTGCCAAAAGTCAACCCAAAGACGATGGGCTGGAATGGTGGCAGGAGGGTTCAGGTTAGAAAGGTGTCATTGCCAGGCCTTTCTGGACTCTGCCGAACTCTTCTTACATGGGTGCTCGCATGGAAGTAGGTCATTCAGCTCCAAGCCCCTTCGGTGCCATGCTGGGGAGAGCTTAGAGCAGGCCAGGCTCTAAGTTTATGATCACATCTGAGTGTGGACACTTTATCAGGATCAAGTGGTATGTCTGTGTATATATTAACATACATACAATGTAATCAATAAATACAGAAATAATACAGATATTTTAATCAATGTATTTGATTCCTTGGTTTCTGCTGAATCCCACTGGATTTATTTTACTGGTGGGAAACGGAGATATGACCTGGCTTGAATTTAGTCAAGGGCAGCCCTCCCTTGAAAAGTGGTAGCCAGAAGGCTATGGGCTGTGATTTGTCATCTGAGCTTAGCGCTGCAGGGACATGTGTATACGGGCACAGGTCTACACTGGCTTGCCTCCATGTGTGCAGCCCCAGCCCCGCCCCCCTTGCAGTCTGCACAGCGGGTGACTGAGTTTGTAGGAAACAGGAGGTGCCACGCAGCTGTCACTCATTCTCGGACTCAGCCGTTCATTCATTACTCCATTCGGCCAATGTCTACTGAACATCTCCCATATGCCAGTCACTCCCTCAGGCATTGGGACATAAGAGTGAACCAAACTGCCATAGTCCCTAGCCTTGTGAACCTAATTCCACTTTGCTCTGCCGGCTGGGCATGGACCTCCTCCAGGAGCCTTTCCCATGGGATAAAACCTCTCTGGCGTGGCTTGGAGTGGTGCACTGAGTCCTCTGGGGACCACTCAGTGGGGGGATGGCCGCTGTCCTCCCATCGGAACCCAGCTCTGGCTGCACCCCCAACTGGTTCCGTCAGCCCCAGTGCACGTCCTGTATTACAGAGAGAAAAGCAAGACCAAGGAAGCAGCCACATCTTCTGGCGTTCATTCCGTTAGCAGATATTTCCTGAGGGCACCGGCGTGCCAGATCCCTCTCTAGGCGCTGGGGATCCAGCGATCAAGAGGAGAGACACCCCCAGCCTTCAGGGAGCTCACATGCTAGGGGTTAGGGGTGGTGGGCAATCAACACATTAAATAACTAGTCAGTTAAAGGGGATAAGATTCTAGAGAAAAATGAGGTAAATAGGAATTTGGGAGGGGTGCCTAGGCGGGGTTGCTACTTTACATGGGGTGCCTAAGAGGTGCCGTCAAGCAAAGACATGAAGGAGACCCGTGGGTTAGCGGGAGGATCTGGGGAGCACCTGCCAGGCAGGCAACAGGGAGGGCCAGGACCCTGAGGCCGCGAGCTGGCTTGTGCACTTGGGGGCATGCCAGAGACGAGACCGGGAGAAGACGGGACAGGGAAGGGCTGAGGGCCTGTAGAGCCCTCCAGGCGCTGAAGTCCAGCAGCCCTGAGCTCAGGTGTCATGCGCCGCAGTCACTGTCCTGAAATCCTTACCAATGTTCGAAGTGGGGGCCCTGCATTTTGCAGTGGGCCCTACAAGTTACGTAGTGATCCTGACCCCCAGCTTTACCTGCTGGGCAGGGTGGGGGGCAAGTGTGGGCAGCTGGGGACCAGAGGGGAGGCGCCCTGGGGATCCAGTGAGTGACAGCAACTCTTCCGAGGCAGGTGCTAGTGGTACCTCTCCGACCCTGCCCCTGCATGTGTGGACTTCTTCCTCGCCCTTCCCTCTGCCTCCTCTCTGTCCACCACGGCCTCACACACCCCCACCCCCGTCCTCCTGCTGCCCTTCACCCTTGGCCTTGCCATACCTGGGACTCCCAGAGTCACCCTTTAACTTCCACCTCTTTCCTCTGTCTTCTCCACTTGCCTTCTCTCCCTTCCCTCTTGGGGACTGGAGAGCTGCCCTGTACGTGGGGGCAGGCTCTGCTCTTGTCTCAGAAGGCCGCATCTATACCAGCCACTTTCATTCCTGACCCCATGGGCTAGATAGCCAGGTTCTGTTCACAGCAGTGGGGACCTGCTGTCCTGCCCCGTCCACACTCTCCCTTTGGCTCCCCTCGGTGGCCCACAGGGTACCCGCCCAGGGCTAGCCGCGCAGCCAGATCCATCTGCGGGCTTTGCTTCTTGCAAAGCTGCCCGGTCTGCGAGGGGGTTGGACCTGTTTCTTGTCCCAGGCAATGCTCTAATTGGGCCATCTTCCTAGGCGAGCAGCCAGAGAAGACCCAGCCCGGTCTGGAGTGGTGTGGTTCTTTAGGAAAGTGTACCCTGAGCCCACACCTCCCTGCCTCCATCTCCTTGATCACGAGTTCCTCCAAGCTGCGCTTGAAACATGCCTCTGTGACCTGCTTTTATTTGCTTGGGTTGTGGAGCCTGTTTATTTCATAAATACCTTGATATGCTTTGCAGCAGAGTATCTCGAAAAATAGCCTTTTGATTTAAATAAGAAACGAAAAAAAATCACCAACTCTTTGACTTTTATTTATTGTTTTTTTTCCTCTCTCTTTCATTTCAATACCCATCTCTTTAATACCAAAATATCCCACATTGAAAGGCTTCAAAAATTAGATGGGGGTGGAATGGTGATTGTCCCGTAAATTTGCTTCCTGGCTGAGGCCTTGTATGCCAAGTTTTAGTCTGAATTACATATTTACAGCTGAGTTATAAACCCCTGAAACGCAGGATTTATCATGGAAATAGTGACACCACCTCACCCAGCCTGGTGTTCTTGGGGACGGTGGTAATATACTGTGCAGAGAAATCAGTTCATTAGTTAGTTATAAACAAAGGACAGAGATAGTAAATTAGAGTAGGTATTTCCGTGGTTTTTCATGTATTTATGACACCAGAATATGTAGCTGCATTTTATTCCTTGAGATAGTATTTAAGATGTTTCAGATTTAAAGCGCGTTTTTAGATATGGCCGTGGAGCATTTTTAGACTCGGCCGCTCTTGTTCTTCTTTAGTTTTATTCGTGGTATTTTCTTCCTTCTCTGTTGCTCATTAGAAAAATGTTAAAAATCCATTTTCGTCTGATTAATAATAAAGCTGATCACATGTAACCTAATTTTCATTCCGTGCTGCCCCTGTCTGTGGAGTCATATACAAAGTGACCTTTGGATCGCCAGTGGACTCATAAAGTACAATAAGCACCATTGTCCTGTCAAAAATTGAAGATGTTTTACATCATTACAAAATTTAATGTTCCATCTTTTCAAATGCACTACTTTTCAAAGGCCACATTCCAATTGAAGCTCATTAAAATCAGACTCAAGTTTCCTGTGGTGGGGATGAAGAGAGTTTCGCAGGCAATGGGAGGAAAATGAATCACTCTTTTAAAACAGATATGGTTACATATTAGTTTTGAAAGGTAGGGGGACGGCAGAGCCTCCGCTCCGGCAACAGTGCGGCTTTTGTGCTGATAGATCCAATAACTGCCTCCCGGTTCCTTTGACTTCACCCACACTATATCCTATTTACTTATGAATAAATCAGCTCTCTAAATAAAATTGTTGTTTTAAAGTTCAGAGGTGGAATCTGAAGGGGGTTCTGGAGGAGAGCCGTAAAATGTGCTCACAAATCTGATGGCAGATTTGTTAAAAAAAAAAAAAAAAAAAAGTTCATCGGACTTGGAGACCCGATAGTTTAGAAACTGAGTCCCTTGAAGGGGTCTCCTGCATCTGCGAGAAGGGAGTGGGCTGGCTAAATGCTGGGCTGCAGCCAGAAAGGGAGATGCCCCGTTTTACCGAAGACTCAGCTCAGTCACATATGAGGGACGTGTCACGAGACTGGACCCGGAGTTCTGAGCGGGAGCCAAATGCCTGGTTTGGCAAAGAAAATGTCTTTGGGTCTTCCCGTTCTTGGTTGTAGTCTGGGCTTCTTGCCTGTTTCTTGGCCACATCGGAACGCTGAAGGTATAGCCAGGCCCTACTTGGGTTTTCCCACCCGATCCCACTGATGGGAAGATGCTGGATTGCATGACACAAGGAAAGATCTCTCTTCACATCAGTCTTTGCCTGAGCCATAGAATTGCTTCGAAGGCCCAACTGCACAGAATACTAATGCACATCCCTTCACCTTGTGAAACACTGGCCTCCTCCGGGACCATCTAGGTAGGCAAGGTGTCCACATCCCAGCGAAGGAAGGATGCCTGGAGGCTGACACGGTTCTCCTACGGTGGCTCTCAGGGGGTTCCTCTTACCAGAGTGTTCCTAAAGCAGGGCTTATTTTATTGTTTATTAGGATTTGGCACTGAATCAAATGAGGGTAATCCAGATTCTGGGCAGGCTCCTTTGTCCCTCCGCGCATCATTTACGAGGGCAAGCTCTAGCACCAATCAGAATGGAGTTCGTGTCCTGGTTTTGCCACTTGTAGGGTGTGACCTTGGTCAGGTTGCTCTGCTTTGCTGAGCTTCACATTCCTCCTGGGGATAATACTAGTGTCTACCTGACTCAACTTACACCACGTCTGGGGCTTAGATAGTGATCTTTACATGTGACTTACCAGCTATCAAGGTGGCCGTATTAGTTGTTTTAAATTATATCCAGAAAATCCCTAGCTAAGTTCCATCCTTGGACTATAAGGCAGCTGAGGGAGTGACAACAAAGAGAAGCAATGTATTTTGCCCCTGATCACATGACCAGTAAGTGTATCTTTACCACCACTTAGCTATCACTGCGCAACCAACCACACCAAAATTTAGTGATGAAAATGACAATGCATGTTTTCTCATAGGTCTTTGGGTGAGCTGGCTGATTCTGCTGAGCCAGGCCAGGCTCTACTGATCTGAGCTGGATTTGCTCAGGCCCCTCTGGCTGGCTGGCAGATGGGCTAGGGACTGGCTGGTCGAGGGTGGACTTGGCTGGGGTCACATGGTTCTGTCCCATGTGTCTCATCCTCTAGCAGGCTGGCCTAAGGCTGCTTTTCATGTCAGAGGCAAAGGTCCAAGAGAGCAAACAGAAATGCACAAGCGCTTTGACAAGAGACTCTGCTTGCCTCTGTTACTCTCCTCCCATTGGCCAAAGCGTGCCACGTGGCCAAGCTGAGTCAGCGCGGGGGGGAGGAGGCTGGCAAAGGGCGTGGCTGCAGTGTGCAGTCAATCTATTTCTGTCCCCAGATCCCCAAGGGGCACATCAAGTGGTGTGGACAGTGATGTGGACGGGATGGAATCAAAAGCCTTAGAAGATATTTTAATTCCTTCGATCCCAGGACACCACTGTGCTGAGCTGTTTTCCCTGGTGCGTTCTGAGGTCCTTCCCGCGATGCCTGCTTTGCCACCATGGGATACATCCTTCCCATGAAAGAAATGTCCTTTCTTCTTTCTATTGGTAGACATTCTCTTTTTAAAAAGACAACTTGGGAAGATTCTGCAGTTTCTTGACTTCCAAAGGCGCATGGTTGGAATGGGGCAGGTGCAGCCTTGGAGTCTGAAGCCAGTGTCCTCTCTCCCCGTGACCCCTGGCGGCTACCCCCTTTCCTTCTGGTAACTCCCCTGCTGCCTTGACCTTGGGAGGACCCACTTTCACTCAGCAGCTCTGGGGTTGAGCATGCATTCTAGCTCTCCTGGTGATCAACATGCAGATAGGCCACAGAGAACCCCTCCCTGCTATACCCTCATCTGACTTCTGATTCTACTTATATTTTGGGGTTTGACCTGCAATAAAGGGCCAGCTCTGAAGAGACCTAGAGTTTCTGCAGCGAGTCCCTAGAATGTTCCTCCTGTCCCTGATGGGTAGGAAATGGTGTCTTCCAGGGCATGAGTGTCAGGAGTCTGACCCCAGTGAGTGTGGGCTCGCCCAGGGCAGCGGGGGTCTGACCCCTGAGGAGCAATGATTAGGGAGGTGCCCCTGTGTGTGCACAAGCAGGAGCTTTGTTTGTGGAGTGGGGGCACACTGTGGACCTGTGGGCCTGAAGAGCTGGAAACCAGACCCCTCATCTACTTCTCCAAAGAATGGCTGGGGTGGGCCTGGACACTGATAGCTGCCATCTCTCACCCAATGGATGTGCGGGCCAGGAAATAGGCATCACAGAGTCTTCTCTGTTCTGGTTCTTAAGGGCCTGTGAGGGGCTGTAGAACAGTGGGGACTCAAGGAAACCCCAGCTTATCCCCAGGCCTCAGACTAGGCTTTCTGTCCTTTCTTTCCTCCCCTGAAGACTCTTTCTTGCCTGGGCACCCACGGTGGTCAGGACAACCCAGCTCCTGGCTGCCTGGTGCCCTTGTCGGTCCCTCTTTGCTGTGTGACCCCACAGCTGCCCTCCCCAGAGGCCTGGGCCGTAGATCTCTACAGATGAGACAGAGAGCAGAGATTGTGCCCGTAGCAAGTGGTGGCTGTGGTTGAGAGTGGGCTCAGCATTTTCCAAGACCTGCGTGGGCCCATAATTTAATCTAGAAATGGTTTACCCTGGATAACTTATCTCGGTCTCTGGAACTGTGAACTTAACAGTTTGCTTTGAAACCTCCAAAGTCTGAGATTCTACCTGAATTTAGAGAAGGAGATCTTTCCAGGCCACAATACAGGTGAGAAAATTAGTTCTTTAGGAAAAGAAATAATAAGCAACTAGTAAGTTCAACTCACTTCCCCTCTCCACGTTTATAATGGAAAGTTACAGTTGCTGGTGGTGGTTGAAGATTTGCTTCCAAGACCAGAGACAGCTCCTACAGGGGACAGAGAGAGGCTGAGGCCAGCTGACAGGGCTGTGTGCCTTTGTACGAGGCTTTTCTGGGCCTCTTGTGACTAGAAGCAGGATGGTAGAGGAACGAAGCAGTTACATCTGAGAGTCAGGTGCCAAAGAACCCAGAGCAACTGGGTGTCCACAGGATTCCAAGAGGACTTCTCAGAGGGACAGAACATGGGTGGGGAAGAGGCTAAGAGCCCATGGTTGGGTTTCAGAGGGGGCCAGGGGGTGATAGGGTGTGTGATAGCAAAGACTCACTCTCAACCCTAGAATCTTTGGCTGGGGGCTGGGGCAACACTGCAATATGGCAGCTCAGGAGAAAAAAGGCAGTGAGCCCAGTGGGCAGAGCACCACACCCACCAAACCAAAGGGAGGGAAACTAAGCTCTTTGGGGCCCCTACGGCTAAGGGAGTGTGTTGGAGGTAGATTCTGTTGCCTGAAATAGCAGAAAATAATCTATCGATACTGTGTGGCTTCCAAAGTTACAACGTCTGATGACCCAGGTTCTCTTACTAATTCCTTGCTGACCTTGGATAAGTCTCAAATCCTTTCTAGGCCACAGGGGTCCCATTTGTGCCATAAAGGGTGGAACTAGGTGATCCCCAAGGGCCTCAGCAACACTGATGGTCACGGGGCCTGTTGGAAGAAAGTTCTAGCCCCCGAGTGGCATTTCTAGGGCAAAGAGTAGGGCATGAAAGGCGTGGGGGTCTCCAGGCCAGCCAGGGCCACACTGGATGATGTTATAGGGAAATGGGGCCCAGCATTTTGGGCTTTTCTCTGGGCTGGTGGGGAGATGCCACTGGGGGCCACAACAGTGGTCTCTCTGCCTGGCTGCAGGGCTCAGAGCAATGTGTTTGAGACCAGGAAAGGCCATTTTCAGGACCAGGGTGGCAGGCAGGCACCATACCTTATTCTGCCTGAGGGTTTCCTAATGAAGGGAAATGATTTGGGGGGGAGTGTGCTGGGTACTCTGCACAAATTTCAACCCAGATACTCGAGGGAACTCCCACTGGGAGCTTGCTTAGTGCATGTGGATGCTCCCTCCCTGAATGGGAGCTCTGGACAGGGCTGGCCCAGAGGTGAGGTCCCGCACGCAGCAGCCGGCCGCCAGCTCTTCTAGCAGGTGGAGGGGCTGTCTCTCCACTGCTCCTCGTGGGACTCAGGCAGATAACGCCTTGAAGCTTCTGTGTTATTTACACTTGTAAATCCCCTGCAGCAGGAGGATAAGGGATCAGTGGTAAGAAAGCTGTTGGTGAAGGTGCTGTGTGTTTAGTCTGGGTATAGTGGAAAATGTGGCTTCCCCCATGGCCCGGCCATTGCAATTTCTTTCCCTGCAGTGTAACGGCACTCTTGATTAAATGCAAGTGTGCGAGTCTCTCTACATGTGGATACGCATCTACACAAAGTACAGTTCAGACAGTGTTTGAAGACACTGGAGACTCAGCCTGGAACACCCTCCAGCTCCTCTCTGCCAATCCATGACCAGCCTTCAGGATTAACCCTCTTTTTCTGTTCTTTAATGAAGCCTTCCAGAACCACACAGGTCTCTCTCTCTTGCCTCCTGCTCAGAATTGCTCAAGTCTGCACAGTGAAAAACTTGCATCTTTAACTGTCTACAGTCTAGAAGTTGGTCTTTTCTCTCAGATCAAAATTGCCACTGATACACAGTCTTAAGCAATTTTCAAAATTCTCAGCAATGCCAGTGTCAGCAGGAAGAGACCTGGATCTTCCTGTGCACGGTCCCTTGGAGGGACTGTAATCATGATGGAGCAGCAATCAATATATTCCTGGCTCCTAACATAGAGTCTGGCACACTGTAGGCCCTCAAAAAGTATTGTACAGTAATGAATGAAGGAATGGATGGATGGATGGATGGATGGATAGATGGATGGATGGGTTGGTGGGTGGATGGAT
>NW_027397123.1:8141737-8311583 GCF_003265705.2 Callorhinus ursinus | reverse complement strand
TGGATGGATGGATGGATGGATGGATGGATGGATGGATGGATGAATGGATGGATGGGTTGGTGGGTGGATGGATGGATGGATGAATGGGTGGATGGATAGATGAATGGATAGATGGATGGATGGATGAATGGGTAGATGGACAAAGCTATGAACAAATGAATGAATAAATAACTCTTCAGGCTTGACAAGTTTGGCTATTGATGGGGACTTCGGAGCAGTGATTATGCCTCTAACAGTCAGGAAGGGTTGATTATGACTAGAAATTCAGGAAGTAGGCTTGTGACTCACAGAAAGTACCAGTTGACTCAGAGTGGGATGTTTGGTGTCACCCAGCCTTTTGTGCTTCTAGAATCAACAGTCAGCATAGCTAACTGTAAGCCCCCTGCCAAGCAGGCCAGGCCCACCTTTGTCACCCACCTCTTCCAGCCTCACCTCTGCATTCTCCCAACTTCCCTGAGATGCATCCCACTGGGAACACCCTCCCTTCTGCACCACCTACCTGAAATTCAAGGCCTGTCCTCCAGCAAGCCTTTCTTTTTTTTTTTTAATTTTTTATTGTTATGTTAATCACCATATATTACATCATTAGTTTTTGATGCAGTGTTCCATGATTCATTGTTTGTTCATAACACCCAGTGCTCCATGCAGAACGTGCCCTCCTCAATACCCATCACCAGGCTAACCCATCCCCCCACCCCCCTACCCTCTAGAACCCTCAGTTTGTTTTTCAAAGTCCATCATCTCTCATGGTTCGTCTCCCCCTCTGACATACTCCCCTTTTCTTCCTCTCCTGTTATCTTCTTCTTTTCCTTTTTTCTTAAAATATGTTGCGTTATTTGTTTCAGAAGTACAGATCTGTGATTCAACAGTCTTGCAAAATTCACAGCGCTCACCGTAGCACATACCCTCCCCAATGTCTATCACCCAGCCACCCCATCCCTCCCACCCCCAACCACTCCAGTAACACTCAGTTTGTTTCCTGAGATTAAGAATTCCTCATATCAGTGAGGTCATATGATACATGTCTTTCTCTGATTGACTTATTTCACTCAGCATAACACCCTCCAGTTCCATCCACGTCGTTGCAAATGGCAAGATCTCATTCCTTTTGATGGCTGCATAATATTCCATTGTGTATATATACCACATCTTCTTTATCCATTCATCTGTCGATGGGCATCTTGGCTCTTTCCACAGTTTGGCTATTGTGGACATTGCTGCTATAAACATTGGGGTACACGTACCCCTTCGGGTCCCTACATTTGTATCTTTGTGGTAAATACCCAGTAGTGCAATTCCAGCAAGCCTTTCTTGTTGACCCTAGGCCACATGTGTCATCTCCCACTTGACAGCCATATAACATTCTCTCATTGTCTGCACCACATAGCTTGACATTTGAAACATCAGCTTCAGCATTTGTCACACTGCAGTGGAAAGTACTGGGGCTAATTTCTTCATTTATTCAAGAAATATGCAGTGAGCTCCCACTCTGTGCCAAGCACAGTTCCAGATACTTGAAATATATCAGTCAGCAAGACAAGCCCCTCCAGATTGCCCCTTCCCCTGAAAAATCCTTGCCTTCCTAGAGTTTACACTTAGTTTGGATCCCAGCTCAACCACTTGGGAGTAATGTGTCTTTAGGCAGGTTACAAGGTATTTCTAAGACTGAGTTTTATCATCCATAACGTGAACTGGCAGCCACATCTCTCTTTGAGGGTTGTTATAAAAGAGGTTATGAAACAGAGTGCAATGGGCCCTGCTCTGTGCCCACCCCTAGAAACGTGAGGGCTCTGTGCTTATCCTGGTTCTACCTGGATAGATGAGATTCTGGTGGGCAACTGGGCTGTAGCAATGTTCTTCCATATGTGTTGATGCAATAAAGAAGTGGGAAGCCCATAACTGGCCCCAGCATGAGCGGGTTGGCAAGAACACTTGACCTCTCTGCTCCATTGCATGTCCACAGTCACTCAGGACCTTTCAAGACTCAACATCTAGGGTCAAAGTTCCAGAGAGGGACACAGCTGAAATTCAGAGCCTAGAGGGAAAATTCATGGAGCTAGTGGAAGAGTAGCTGGCCCAAGAGCATCTTTGAAGACAAACCCAGGAAGCCATGTTCCTTCCTTCCTCCCTCCCTCCTTCCCTCTTTCTTTCCTTCCTTCCTTCCTTCCGTCCTTCCTTCCTTCCTTCTCTCCCTCCTTCCCTCTCTCCTCCCTCCTTCCTTCCTCCCTCCCTCCCTCCTTCCTTCCCTTCGTTCCTTCGTTCCTTCCTCCCTCCCTCCCTTTCTCCCTTCCTCCCCTCCTTCCTTCCTTTCCTTCCTCCCTCCTTCTGGCACTTGGTATCATTTCCAATACTGAATATCATTTTTAAAAAGTCTCTTCTGGCTAGCCGTCTTCTGGAGGGTGGTCATAAACAGGTAAATTATTTGCAATCACTTCTTGAGGCAATAGTGCCTTCTGGAAATTAATTACATTTTCACACAGTTAGCCTGCTTTTTGCCTACCTGTAATATACTGTGTGGATGGAGAGTACCATGAGTATTATATAGTACTTAATATGCAGTATTGTAGTCCAAGAAACATTTGTCAACATTATATAATAATCTATGATCAAAACACTAAAACTTGTCAACTCTTGGAGTCAGTTGCATTGCAACTCCACAACTGAAACTCATTTAAAAGTAAATGAAAGTCAAGAGGATGAGATTCAATTAAAATTAATTTAAAGTATGGAAAAAATGATTCACAACGATATAAATCAACACATTGTTATTGCCCACTTTATCTTATCCTATAAGGGAACTCTCTAAAAACAACCAGAAAAGATTCCTAGATGAGTGAATGATAAACATGTATACATGGTTCTGTCTACATAGATCTTGAGAAAAGGTTAGAAAAGAGTTAAGATACCCTTTCCTTCTAGATCCTCAACCAGCCATTTCCACCATTGTTACTCTTCTAGACTGAGGCATAGCAGAAATACAATTAAAAATCTTTCTTTGCTTTTTTCCCTCCCATTTTTGAGTATGCATGCAATTGCACTGATAGCAGGATCTCAGCAGAGAAATTAACTTCAATAATCTATGGATTACAAGACATATCAAACCTTCAAAGCACGCCGATGTTAGATCTATTCTCAGAAGGGCTTAAATGACTTTAATAGTTAACAACAAATGATAGGGTGTGTGTTTTCCAACTAAATCAAGATCAGTTGGCGTTACTTCCCCATTCTCCCAGTCTCTTAATTATGGCAAGCACATGCTCCGCCACCCATTGTGAAGCTCTTGAGGTGCTCACCCCTTCGTGGCATCTGGCATCTACTTCTGGGTGTAGCAGGTGTGGCAGGCTCCGGGAACTAGTAAGGGCCTGGCCAGACTGTCCTGGGCCGCCTCCTTCAGCCTGTGGTCCCTTGCATCCTTTATTTTCAATTGAGCTATTGATCTCCAGCCTCATAGCCTGGAGGGTTCACTCCTGAATGGATTAACAAGGCTGTGTTTTAGGTGGCAGCCTTCTGGGGGAGAAATGCATCTGTTGGAGGATGGCGGTGGGGGCGCCTGCACTGTCGAAGGGGTGGAGGTTCCCTTCCGATGGGACTGGGGAGAAGCCTAGCGCTTGCACGTGCCGCGAACCCCTTTTGACCTGCTTATTCCCCACCACATTTGCAGCCTGCAGCCGTGGTAACTCGGAGGTTCACAAGGTTAAGTTGGAGTTGCTTCTGTAACTGGTGCATTAAAAAGGTACTTCTGTTTACTACTTAACTACTGTCGGTGGGTGCATGCGTGGCCTTGCCACTCAGGGCACTCTGCCCCCTCTTGTGGGAGTCCCACTAGAGCTCAGAGGCCCCAGCTGCTAAGTTCAATCTTCATCCAGCAGCAACACGTGGCTTCCCGGGGAGCTCCCTGGGCTGGCAGCTGTGCCTTGAATCGCAGATACACCTGCTGGGCTGCAGGTCAGACTGAGCACAGATCTTACCCAGCTCGCACAGCCATCTCAGGCCCTTCTGGTGGACAGCACCCATGCAGAACAAGCAGGGTGTCCTGTCACCTGACTGTGGGTATCCCCACGGCAGGGCCATGCCAGGCCTGGGCCTTGAGCCCACGTTCTCTTGAGACACTAATATGGTCATGACTGCATCAATAGACGCCGAATGTCCTTGTCACAGCGGTCAGCAAGAGGACCAGGGGGTTACCTGTGCCATCCCAGATGTCCCATTGGGGAAGCAGATTGGCAGACTGGAGGTCAGCCCAAGGAGAGAATCTAGAGGAGGAGAGGTCTGGAGCTATGCAGAGGGACGGTTTCCCAGAGTGGGGCATGTACTTCTCACCGAGGATGCCACAGTAGACCCACAGCCCACAGAAGCGTCATGGAAAATGAATTCCCTTTCCAATTTTCTTCTGACCGTTCTGATTAAAACCAAGAAGAAAATATCAGTTTGGAGCTGCTCTGTCTTTTGCGCCTTCCCAACACTCACTAATCACAGTTCTTAACCCAGAGAGAGAAGGTCTGAAGCCTCAGAGCCTCTTTTAGGCAATTGCTCCTGCTGCAATAGGATGTGGCTCCCACTTTCACTGTTACGAGTAAATGTACCTGTTTTCAAGTTGAGTCCTGGGTTTCCATTTATGGTTCTGATATAAAGCTTTCTTTTGGAATGAATGTATTGGAGAGTAAAAAGAGCTATTTTATTTTAAAAATTTACTTATTTATTTTTTAGAGAGAGAGAGAGCGCACACATAAGCGGGGGTGTGGGGGTGGGGGGAGGGGCAGAGGGAGAGAGACTCTCCAGCCAACTCCCCACTGATCGCGGAGCCCAGCGCGGGGCCTGATCTCATGACCCTGAGATCATGACCTGAGCCTGAACCAAGAGTCAGATGCTCAACTGACTGAACCACCTAAAGAGAGCTATTCTTTAAAAAAAGTATATACAGGGACACCTGGGTGGCTCAGTCGGTTGAGCGGCTGCCTTCGGCTCAGGTCATGATCCCAGGGTCCTGGGATCAAGCCCCACATCGGGCTCCCTGCTCAGTGAGAGCCTGCTTCTCCCTCTCCCTCTGCCTGCCGCTCTGCGTACTTGTGCGCTTTCTCTGTCTCTCTGTCAAATAAATAAAGAAAATCTTTAAAAAAATAATAATAAAAATTAAGAAAGTGAATACATAACAGTACAGGTGATAGAAGAATATGGTGGGAGTCCCAGAGGCACTATGAAAACAAGTGCAGTTTGGGAACCGGGGCGGGAGGTGTCTCAGTGAGCGGGGGCGGGGGGGCCCTTCAAGAAGCTGCTGAAGAACAGACTTGGTGGAGGAGGGTGGGAGTGTCTCTGGATGTGCTGGAAGATGTCCAGGAGACCTCAGAACTGGATCCAGTGGAAAGTTGGAGGGCACCAGGTATAGGTTCAGAATAGGAACAGACCTCCTACTTCTTAGCCCCCTCCCACCCAGGGCAGTGTGGCATGCTCCTTCGGGTGGTCTGTGCCACGGGGAGGGAAGGGCTCAGCCTTGCTGCCGAGGCCCCTGCTGGTGCCAGGATCCTGTGCGGCAGACCTTCATTGCTCTTGCACACCAAGATGGGCGGTGCTGTTGACTTCCTGCCGGGGGGTGACAACTAAGAGACACATTTTGGTTAAATCGATCGCTTAAGCAATGAGAAGTTTCCATTACTTTCTTGTGAAATCAAAGGGGTCCAACCACAACCCTCGTTTTGCTTTGGCTGTCATTGCTGTGCAAAGAACTGGTTCTGGTACCAAATACCTCCTTCCACAGACATTCCCTGGGTTGTGGATGTCTGAGAATTTCATGCAAGTGGTTTATTTGGGGGTGACCTCAGGAAGAACAGGTAGGGGGTGGGGCAGTGAGGTAAGGGAAGGGAAGGAGACCGTTAAGGGCTCTGTTACCAAGCCCGTTACCATGGTGGCCCCCTGGGGTTCCACGTCACTGGGGGACGCAAGAAAACAATGTGGGATGCACTTCAGAGTTATCTCAACTGAGGAGCAAGTTCTGGGGTATTTACTCCCCGGCTCTCCGTTTGTCCTTAGCTGAGGGTTGCGTCTAGGGAATTAATCCTCTGGCTCTTCCAACTGGCCCTGCACATAGGCGGGGCGCGTCCATGTCCCATTCCCTCCCAACAGCCTTTGGAGGAAGAGGTGAGTGTGGATGGGGATAGGGGTGGGGTGCTATGGGCATGTGCCACAAAGGATCTTTGAAGATGATAAAAAGCTGACTCTATGTCTAGCCTGCCCCCTGGGTCCATCCAGACAACCCAGTTTTGCTGGGACAGTTGGACTCATGCGTCTTCTCGGTGTCAGGCCTGGGCAGAGCTGACGTGGGTCATGCCAACATCAGGGACCTTCCTCATGGGTTCTCTGACCTGTCGCATGAGAGCTGAGACACTCTCGATGACAGCCAGAGTGCTGCCGTGTGTTCCTAGTGTCTCCTTGGGGGAGCTTGACAGGGACTGGGTGGTCAAACTTGTTCCCCCAGGGACGCTCCTCCCAGGGCACTTGGGCCCTGGTGTTGTGGGCCACAGAGTGTGGATGACACGCCAAACTTTTGGTGGCCTACAATGTCTTCCAGAAAGTCTTTGTCGGCCTTCAAAGCTTTTGCTTTGCCTTTGGTTTGGGAAAGGCAAGAGCTACCAGCTTTTCTTTTCCTATCATCTCCATCAAAAGGGTCCTACAGTGAGTTTTAAAATGTTCCCGCCCTATATGTGCTATCAGTTTGCACTGCAGGCTGCAATACACTTACAGCGCTAGAAGTAGACACCCCTCCTTCTACTGGACGTTATGGCCCCAGGAGGAGGGAGACCTTACTAACTACCTCGCCAAGCCCCTTTACTCAGTAAGGCCGGTTCCTCATCTGCACAATGAGGACCGTTGAGTGTCTCAGAGGACCTTCCAGGTCTAATGTTTGTTTTTGGTGGTTCTTCCTAAGCCAGCAATTACAAAAAAAAAAAAAAAAAAAAAAAAAGCCTCTTTGATGGCTGGCTATTTGAGGAAGGGCTGGTTGGGAATCAGGAAGAATAGATGGAAATCCTCCCAGGTAGCAGGGAACCGACATATGGCTAGTGGTTGCCGGCAGGTGGCGGGAGAAGACCAAGGTCTTCTGGTGTGTCCCAAATCACAATGCCCCGTGCACAGGGCCCAGAAGGACACAGATGGGAGAGCTCAGCACAGCTGGGCCTGCTTCCCAGGCAGTCGGACCAACGCCACCAGACAATGGGAAACTCACCAGAAAGGCAGAGACACATGCCCCCCACCCTTTTGGTAGAAGAGAATTCAGATGAGAAGGAGATGACAACAAAGGAGAAATGGCCAGTCCTCCTGCAGAGATGGGGGTCAGCTCTGAGATGCTGGGCGGGGGGCTGGGGTGTGCGCTCTGTTCATGCTCTGTATGTCCGTGACTGCTACGTCCTTCTGCCTTGTACCCTCCCTCAGCCACCCCATTCACCTGTCCCATGCACAGCCTCCCCTCTGAGTTTCTTGGAGGGGTTTGTTGGAGCAACTTGAGGAGACACAACAGGCTGTCTTGGGCTTTTAATCACAAACTATAATTTTATTAAAATATAAAAGAAACCCATCCCTCAGAAAGGGTCACTGCCCTTCAGAGTTGCGTATCAACATGAGCAAGGTGGCTTTGGAAGACTTTCCCAGCACCCTTTGGAAAGCTTAGTACTCACTTGCTGAGCAGGTAGGGGTGCGTTTCTCCTGCTTTGGAAATCATTTGAATATTTATAAATTTAAGTATTTATTTTCATATTAAAATTAAAGTTCTATTGTCTTGCAACTAACCTGCCTTGTTCTGCCACTCCAAAACAAAACCTTCTCTGGTGTGATAACCTTTATTTATAGATGGCAATAAGCATATTTAGCAATATTATTATTCATGACCCTTGCACTAAATATCATAATCAGAATACAGATGTGCAAGGTAATTTCCATGCACAAGTCACTATGCATGAAATACTTGCAAAGCAAAAATAGCATCCATTTTGGGATAAATTTTCCATTGGCATTGCATAAAGGTGTCAAGGGGGCACAGAGGATTTCAAGGAGTAGAAGTTGGAGAGACTTTAAATCAAGAGGTGTCCAACACACTGGGAGTACAACTCCTGGCAAGTCTTTTGAACATCTTTTGTTGGACCCTTTCTTAGGACGCGGAATGAACATGAGTCAGGCAGGTGGGCCTCTGGATACAAAGTGCGGCTGGCTGAGTCAAGCCCCCCTTTGACCCATACCCCGTCTCTTCGAATATCTTCTTTACTTTCGTCAGACAGAAGATGCAGATTATCAGATAAGCAGCACGCCTGGGCTCAGCTCACTAATTGACTGAACAAGACGCGGTCACACTTTATACACCATTCCATAATGGATTTTCATGTTTGTGAATCCTAACTGGCTGTGGAAATGAAAAGCAAATGTCTCATAATCACAAATATCTTCTGTGTTTTTTTTTTCTAAACCCAAAGATTAAATCAACTTTACCCCCCATTTGCCAGCAAGTTCATGGTTGTAGAGTGATGATAAATGATCTGGTGATGGACACATCCGTTGTGCTACTGTTTAGCAAATTCTTATAAGTGATTGCTAGATATAACACATTTCTCAGTTAGGTGTTACATGAATAATTGGTATATTAAAGAAAGTGTGAAATAAACAGGTATAAAGCTTGAAATGCGTTTATTATTTGCTGAGGATTTTCACATCCATACCATTTAGAAGCCATTGTCAGGTTCAGCATCTTCTCCCATATATCTGGAGCAGAACCCTTCATTAAACCTGTTGTCAAAAGATCCTTTGGTGCACATGCTATCAAGTATTTATAACTACAGCCTGGTGGATCAGAGAGAAGATGCTGTGTGAAAACCACCCAGCAAAAAACCGGGCAGAAATACCTGCATCTGTCAGTGTGAGGGTGGGAACAGTCAGAGTTTGTCCAGATGGATCAGTGGGGCCTCCTTCCTCTCTTCCCTCTCCCGAAGCCTGCTGCTTTTCTATTTCTTGGTGTCTGATCCAATTCCAGGCCAATCCCAGCTTTACTGTGCCCTCCCTTGGAGTAAACACCACTTCCTTGAAACCCCAGGGAGGTTCCCACTGGTCCGTGGGCAGCAAGGAAGGACGCTCAGGGGAAGAACATGCCTGTGAGCTGCCCTGTGGCCGGGTCTCCCAATATTCCAGATTCGAGGAGATTTGGGGCACTTCTGTAGGGATGTGATGGGGGGAGCCGGGGAGGAAGGCGGCAGCAGGCCGCCGTGGGCTCTTGTCCATGCCGCTGCAGACGGACCAACGCTGGCCAGCATCCCAAAGGTACCTTCTCTTATGAATGGCTCCTACTTTCTGGAAATGGAGCATTTCCTACAAAGGCAGGCATGCAGAATAGACGCAGTTGTGACTCTCTGTGAAAGCAAAACCCTTCTAGTCTGTGGCAAGGCCAGCTCTGGCTCTGAGGAAGCTGGCAGATGAGGGAGTTTTGCATTTCCTTGCCATCCCCCCCCCCCCGACCCCAACCCACTGCCTCCCAAGCCTTCCTCGGGACTGATGACTCTAAGCAGGGAGGTCAGCTTGTCATTAGGAGGACTGTTGTTGAGCTACCTGGCAGTGGCCTCCCACAGAGCCTTGGGCTTGAGAGCTGGGGTCAGCCGGCCTGCAAGGCCTTCAGAGCACTTGGAGGGCATGAGCTAGCTGGGGAGAGTGAATCTTCCAAGGTGGAGGCCTGGAGACTCTGAGAAGACAAACTGGAGGCTAGATGCAAGGGTATCATCTGACCTCGGGGAGCAGCTGGCCGCCCAGGGTCTGCCCCACAGCCCCTTCTTGGTTTCCTCCTCTGGTCTTTGCAAACTACCACACGCAGCATCTTCCATGGGGCTGCCGTGAGCTGCACTGCCCCCCAGATGTCAAATACCAGGTCCAGTCAGTGACCCCAAGCCCTTTCTCGGAGCAATTGGTGGGCATTCGATGCCGAGGAGCGCTCCTCGGATTGCTTGCCCCAGACCTCAACCGTCACCTCTGCTGGCCTTGCCCAACAACACGAAGTCACTGCTCGGCGCAGCCCCCGCATCTGTCCACAGAGCGCCACCAGCCGGTGCTCCTTGCTGCACCTGGGCGGGCTGTGCAAAGGCAGAGGGCAGGCCTAGGGCCCATTCTAGCCCGCTCTCTGGGGCTGCCTTCTGGGCCATGGCCTGGGCAGACACACATGAGCCAGGCGTGGGTCTCCCCGCCTTCTGTGCTATCTCAGGCTGGGTCCTTCTCCTGGGGGGAGCTCGGCGGCCTGCTGCCGCCTTCCTCCCCGGCTCCCCCCATCACTGGCCATTGCCTTCCTTGCATAACCAGTCGCATGCACGTTGCTTGACTTACCCCATGACACAGACTGCAAGAGATTAAACAGCAGCCTTGACCAGAGCATAAGGCCTTTGTCCCCAGTATGCCCCCTGGAGTCCCCTGGAGCCCCCTGGAGCAGTGCAGGGGGCGCACCCGGGCAGTCAGGGGTTATTAGAGGTCCTGCCCACTCCCCGGTGCTGCAAGCTGGCCTGCCCGGCTCCTTCCCTCCCCACTTCTCTTGTCTCCCTCAGGACAAAAACCACACGGACTTGCATTCAGTTCAGTGAAAATTGAAGCCAACATCCGAGTTAGCCCAGCCCAGAGGAGCTGTGTAGACGGGCCTGAGTGTGGATTTGAGGTGTGGGATTCAAGTCACCCCCAAGCCTCTCTCCCTGGGTGCCCTGAATCCCACCCCACCGCGGAGGAGTGCCTGTGTGTTCTGTGTTGCCTGAGGCAGGCGGGTTCCTCCAGAGCTGCTTCTCTCTGTCAGTGTTTCCCACATGGGCCTGCAGGCAGGTGCCCCAAGACGCAGCAAGAAATGCTTCCCAAGTGGGACCAGGGAACCAGAGAGTGGAAATGAAGCTGGGCCAGTTCCGCCCGAGGACTTGGGTTCCTCTGAATGACACACATGGCCGTCCCCTCTGCCCATGTAGCTGAGAGCTGGGTACCCCACCCCAAGTCTTCCCTCAGGCCCCGGGGGCGGTGCTGGGACCTGCTCCTGCTGGACCTCGGTTGTCTGTCCCTCCCACTGCCTTCTCCAAGTGCTTTCTTTCTGGTTCTTTCAAAATCCCAACTCTGCAGGGCACCGTGGATCCCCTTAGCTGTATTTAGTTGTGCCCAGGGCCTCCCCAGACTCCTGCTGTCCTTTCCCGGCCACTGGCCACGTTTCTGGGCGAGAGGACCTGTCTTGTCCGGAATTCAGAGCTTTGTGGGACAGGGGTCAGGGCCCAGAGAGAGGGGAGAGGGGAAGGGGAGGCCGGAGTCCCAGGGGCCTGTGACAGAGGGGCCCTGAGGAGGGGCAGGGGTGAGGGGCGTCTCCAAGGGTCACATGCTGAGGAAGCCCGCACTGACCCTCACTCTCAGGGCTCAGAACATCAGAGGTTTGTTCTTTGCCTTCTTTGCCTCAGCTAATTCCCACCAGGACCAGAGCAGAGATCGGTATGTCTGTGGGACATACTGTTCTTTCTCCTTATAGACCTAATGTGGCTGAGCTATTCTGGGCAACCATTTAAATAAAAGCCACTTTGACTAAAGAGCAAAATATATTCCCCCGAATGACAGCAAAAGGGCAGAGCTTGGAAAGCAAAAGAAAAAAAGAAATAACAAGGGGGGGGGAGGGAAAAAAAAAGAAAATGCAAGGCATTCATTTTTCCTTTGTACTTTTTAATAAAAGAAATTCTCCGGCTGCTTAAAGTGACACATTAAAAGATGTACGTATCGTGGCTTTTAAAAACACAATTAGATAACACCTTGTCAAATACTTATATTCTTTGTTGACAGCCTCGTGCGCAGGCACAATCCCAGCCCAGCCACTGGGGCAGGTGTCTCCCCTGACACCCTGGCAGCCGAGTCAGCCATTTTACAGAAACGTTACTGTTTACCACTTTAATCATCAATCCACAACCAGTCACAACAATAAGTCAGAAGGAGCAGTAAATTATACTTGTTCAGCCCTGATGAGTTTGAACTGTTTTGCTGAAATTAACTGAAGTAATTATCTATTTTTCTAAAGCTACAAAAAGAAGAAGGAAAAAACCCCTCTAGTCGTGCTTCCGTGGTTCTGCAAGTCGCTGGCCGTGCCATATTTAAGGACTTTTTTTTTTTTTTTTTTTTTGGTCTGATGACCACATAGGTCAGATGAGGCTGTGGGATGAGGCGGATTTCATACGTGATAGTCTCCTTTTTGGAGCTGAAAACAAATCTTCCCCGCAAAAGAAAGCTCTCCGGTTACTGGACCGGTTTCTCCATCCACTGGATTGGTCTCTTTGAGGAGCCTTCACGCTTTAGGGGCTGTTTCCAGTCGCAAGGCAGATTGCAAATCCTCAAGAGCAGAGGCTCTCTGGGTTTCCGTGATCTTAAGTAAAAGTGGGGGAGGACCTTTCCATTACGACCGGAGCCCCTACATTTCCTGGGTGAGCCAGTCTGGACCTCTAGTCTTGCAAGACCCCTGTCCCTGGACGGGTCACACAGAAGTGGGGCATACCAGGGGACAGAGGATTTCCCCAGGGCTTGGAGGTCCGTGTTTCTGGCCTCCCGGGCTCCTGTGGAGTGGTCACCCTCCACCCCTAAGCTGCTACACACTTAGGTCTCCCTGCGCTTACAGCAGGATGCACAGCGCTTGTGTCTGCTTCTGTGGGGGGAGCAGTTCGAGCTTTGGAAACAGGATGTCATATTCCTGACCCTCTTGTGTTTCCCCTTCTGGAAAACAGGGCCGGCCTGGCAGGGTTATGCTGAGAAATAAACGAGCTTCCGGGAGATGGTGGGGGTGATGGCAACAACACAAGGCTTGGCCCCTAGGCGATGCTCGGTACTTCTGAGTTTACCTTGTTCTTGGTGATACACACGAAGGCAGGTAGGGGAGTGATCAAGAGCACAGACGCTGGGGTCGATTGCCCGCACCTGACACCTGGCTTCCCTGCGATCTTGGACGCGTTGCTCGCTGCTGCCTCGGTTTCTAAATTATGGGTAATAGTTACCTCTGTGAGTTGAATGAAAACACGTATGTAACATATACAGTAAGTGCTCAATAATGTAGCTACTGCAGTTGCTGCTCACAGTACTCAGCACAGGTATGTGCCTGTTGTAGGCATGCATCACTGATGGGGCGGGTGAAATGCCTACCAGTTTTCTGACTTCAGAAATAAAGGAAAGTTCTAGCTGCATCCCTGGTGTCTTGGCTTCTGGGCTGTCCCTCCTCCAGCGACTCCACTGGAGTGCAGGGTAAATGCCCAGGTGTCTTCCAGACATTTCACCTGTGAGACGAGCCTCCCCGGGGCCCTACCTGGTTTTGGGAGCCGTGCTGTAGCTGCAATGTGACTCGTCCGTCAAAAGGGAGATGTGGGTGTCCGCGTGTCCATCGGGGCAGGATGACTACAGAGCCCCCCGTGCCCATGCAAACCCCTCCATCCAGAGCTACGTGAAGGATTTCGAAAACTCTTTTTCAAAGCCATACGAAATATATATCCTTGTCTAGATTATTCAAAAACCTAGGGACTCCACTTTCGTCTTAATTTTCTCGGTAATTAAGGCAAAATTAGAGCAAACAAATGGTTAGGTGTGGGGAGGGAGAATAAAGCATAATTATCCACTCCATCTATCTAGACAACTCCCATCCACAGAAAAATTGTTCACTCTACCATGTTTTGATCTGGGTAAACATGATGATTTTACCCAGTGGAACATTATTTTCTGTGATTCATTGTGATAAACCAACGAAACTCTAATCTGAAGTTCTAATTTAAAAATACTACCTTTATATTTAAGCTTAAGGAGAACAGTGGTTTGTCTCCTTGGTTTACTAGAATTCTTTCCCTTCTTTCCCCCATTTCTCCCTCCCCCCTTCCTCCCTGATCCCTTCCCTCCTTCCACCCTCTCATCTTTGTTTATTCATTCCTATATATCCATTCAGTACACTTTGCCAGTTCAACCTGGCCTCGGATTATAACCTAGAGAATGGACCCCATCTTACTCTTCGGACTAGGGCCATTTGCATCCCTTCACAAAACAAAGCAGAAATTGTAGATTCTTTTCTCATCATATGAAACATGAGAGTTACAAGTGAGGCTTTGAATTTGGACAACAATGGCAGGACAGACGAGGACCTGATGAGGTTCTATAAATTTCACAAAGCACATTTGTCTCCCTTTTCCCTGGCAACCTTGAGGCATTTTGCCCTATTCATGGGCCATTTTGTGGACTAATGGGACGAGTTCACCTAAAAGCCAGTGGGTTCCCTCAGAAATTCAGTGGCAAATCCCCACTCTGGATTTGATTCTTGGCCATAGCTTGCTTGTATCATGGTTATAATATGACAATTTTCACCAAGTGTCACTGGAGGAAAGATTGTGACTCTGGGCTTGTATTCTACTCCGAAATATTCCTAACTATTGACGGATCCTGGTTTTCAAGAACCACAAACCCAGACGTGATCTGGGGCGCAGTCCAAGGCCAGACGAAGGGAGCAGGACCAGAGTCCTCACGTGCCCATCCTGTCTTGAATGCATCTAACGTGGCTCTTCCAGGCTCCAGCACCTCCTCACTCCCGCCCCTGTCTGTCCAACCCCCCCCACCCCATGTACTCAAGGCATCTTTGATGAAGTACACAGGAGGGGGAAAGAGCGCCCCAGCACGGTGCCCAGGGATGCAGACATGGCTTGGCCGGCACCCCAAACAGCAGAGATGCCCGCGCCCCTGGCTGGTCAGCATTCAGGCCCGAGCCCCGTTATGTGCCCCCACTGCCCTTCCGTAGCTCGTAACAGACTCAGGAGTGATAGCGACCCTCTGTCGGTCTCAGAAATGTCAGGCCCCAGAGACTTTGGCTTTAAGTGTTTCTGCTAAGAGTGGAGTGTGGACCCATTAAGGAGAGCTTTTTTTAATTTTCCCCCAGCAACTCCTTGTAAAGTGAAATGGTTTTTACTGGTTGTTTCTGTTGTTGACTGAGAGACTTCTTTCTGATTTTTAGGGATGAAGGTTTTCTGAGGTAGGGCACAGCTGGCATGTAGGCCCTGCTTTCTGGGGGGAAAGTCTTCGGCTGAAGGGTCTAACCACTACATTCTCAGACCAGGCTGAGGAAAGAGTTGAGTAGAAGAGGGACTCTCCTCACACTTTCTGTGTCCATGGGTGAGCACACCGGAACCTCAAATTGTGGACTTTGGGAGCCAGAAGGTACCAAAGAGCTCAACTAAATGGCAACTTTTATGGGAAGCCTGAGGCCTGGAGAGAGAAAGTGATCCACCCATGACCACATACTCTACTCCTTCAAAGAGTATTGACTGAGTTGTGACTGGTTGCCAGGCTTCAGTGTCTGCAGGGAACCCATCAGTGAACATCGAAGACCACTGCTATCTGGGAGGGTGCATTTTAGAAAGTCACATGCCAGGAGCACATGGGCAGCAGGCTGGAGGCCCGTGAGGACCTCTTTCCCTCAGCCTGCTGGACACAGGGGCTCCTGAGAGGAGGGCCCTGTCCCAGGTGTCTGAACCACCTGAGGAGGGCCCCGGGATGGCAGGAACCCTCGTGGCTGAATATAAAATTGGAACGTGAGCATCTCTGTTGTGGAAAGGAACCCATAGATACCCCTGAGACCTCCGATGGGGACATGACTTCTGAGAGGAGTTAGATTCACTTCCTGGGACCCATTGCTGAGAAACACACAACAGCGTGGGCATCTTGCTCTCTAGGAGAGAGCAGGCGGCCATAGGTGTGAATACAGGGGGACCCAGAAGGCTGTGGTCAAGTTGCCTTCATGGAAGAGGACCCGGGACAGAGAGTTCCTGCTATAGGAAGCTGGGTTCTCCCAAGCTCACTGTTGGATCATGTCATGCTGAGTGGGGGCGGCGATACCATGGAATGGATAAGGCTCAGGACGGTCCTGAGAAACTCAGAAATTCTATGTTAGAACTTGCTCATCATGGGGAGAACTTCCTTGGCCCAAAGAAGGAAGCCAAGGGCATTAAAAATGTCACTTCTCCATGGTCATCAGGTAGGTCTCCATTCATCCTCAACTCACCTCCGAGCAGAAGGTCGGAGTGCACTGGTGTGCACTGCAAGTTTCTGTCGGGAAGTTCAGTCCCCCACAGTCCTCATCTGCAATGGTGACCAAAACACAGACTTGGGATGGGGGTGGGGTTTGGGATGCTCATTTCGGTGCAACGATGAGGAATGAGGAAGCAGGTGGCTGGTAACCTACGCTCACAGGTTAGATGTTTACACACATTCTTTCCTTCAATAGGTATTCATTGAGCATCTGCTGTATGCCAGGCTCTGTTCCAGTCAGTGGGGCTAAAATGGGGAACAAAACAGATGAGGTCCCTGCCTTGTGCAGCCCACGTTCTTGCCACCTATGTACCATGCTGATCCAGCTCAAATACACTTGTTTATATTTAGAGCTACATTTAGTGCCCTTGACGACCAAAATCCCATGGACAGCCAAAGTCACGACTGGGTGGATGATATTGCTGCTCTCCCCATGCAGCTAGCTTGTGCAAAAAGGTTAAGTCGGTGATGTTGCAAGCTCAGGGGTCCCATGTGTGCCACCAAGCCTGTGTGCATACACACGATTATCTGGTTTGAATTTAGGGACCTGGTCCAAAGGAGCCAGGCTACTGACTTCTGAGTAGTTGCCAGGGTTCAAGGAGCAGGTCGGCAGAGGCGCCCAGGGAGGAACACGTTAATCAATATCAAGTCTGTGCAAAGGCAGAGCGGTGTTCTCTGTGTAGAATGCAGCTTCTGTGACCCAGGATTCGGAAAGCATGCTTGCCGCCTAGGTGCTCCCGAGAGACCTTAATCCTGCCTTTGAAAAGCTGCTTAAAAATAATACTACTAAATAAATCTTCACCATGGTTGGGAGAAGATAGGCATCTGGGCCCTGCCCCAGACAAACAAGGCGAGGCTGGAAGCTGCAGGCAGGCACGGTGTTAGGCGTCCATCCACCGCGTGGCCTGCCCGGTGTGTCCTGGCTGTCCTCCGACTCTCGGCTCTCCGACCATGCCGACCTTCGTCTTTAGATTGCACACAGGTATCACCATAATCATGCAGGAGCTTGTGGCTGGGACACGCATTCAGTGTCTGCCAAGTGCTCTCGACTGGAGGCCGTAGGAGGACCCAACTGGGCGTGCTTTGGTCATCCCGGAACCCTCAGGGTCTGACCAGTGCCTGAAACCGAAAAGGCGCACTAACAGAGACAGGCTAAGAAGAACAAATGAATGAAAAATGGTTGGATGGAAAGATGGATGGATGCATGGACCACCAGCGGTATTTTGTGACTACGGAAATGGTCAAAACTTCAGTGTCCGACCTACCTTCCCTGACATCATCGACCCCAGAGAGACTGCACAGATGGTCCACAACTTCTCAAGTCATTTTAAATTAACAAGTAAAACCCACGCGTTTACCTGCAAAAATACTGCAGAGTCTGCTCCTCACACCAGGTGGAAAGTAGCCAGATAGTCATTGTCTCGCAATTATCATCTTATGGGTCATTTGGGATAGGACTTTTTATCTATTAAATATATAATTTAAAAATTCATTTCACCAAGGGAACAAGAAGGTGCCCCCAATCTTAGACGCTGACAATAGGGGTAGAATTGAGTATGTAACTTGCAAAGGGTGGTTTCATAAAGCAGTACCGTCCATGGTAACATTTTTTTTTTTTTGGAAAAAAGTAAAATAGTTTTTTAAAAAAGGACGCGTGATCTGAAGCTTCAATTCTACTTCTAGCAATGAATATAAGTGAATAATTAAATATGTGCCCAGAGTAAGCCACGCAGATGCTGCACACACTGTTCTATGCAGGAGGGGAACAATGGAAGGAACCCCGGGTCTCCAGTGATAGGGCTTTATTGAAATTAGATAAGGCACTCGAACAATAAAATACATTTCTGGGGATAAGTATGGAGGGTTGCCAACAGTATGCTATTAAGTTTTCTCAAGTTATAGAAAATATATATGGTAGAGTTCATTTTTGTAAAAATATGCACATTTATAATATGCATGCATGGAAATATTTTGAAGTCTATATTCCAAGTCTATCTTCTATACTTGGGTATTATTTTATATTTTGATATTGAGTATATGTTACATTTATAATAGGAAGAATATCTTTTCATCTTGGAAAATATAAAATAAAATAACAACGGGGCTTTAAAAAGGCTGCTGAACTTTACAGAAATGTCAAGTGTTTTTGGCGAGAATTATATCAGCTTCATTGGTTTCTTCTTCCTTATCACAGACACTAACGGGTCACCACATACACCTTTGATGAGTCAGCATGGGATAATAAGCTAGTTGTTACATAATAGGTTAACATAATAGGTTAATTTTGTCTTGGTAGACAAAATCTGTCAACAAACTGAGTTTGTGGACCTTGGGGGATGCATCGAGGTGATGTTGATTCAAAAGTAGCCAGCCCCTAAGGTAATTAAACCAACACCCTTACTTTTCACATGTAGAAACTGAGGTTCAGACAGGGTGGGTGACCGGCCAGAGGTTGTTCAGCAAACCTGAGGCAGGGCTAGGACGGTCCTGGCCCCTAGCCCTCCATGTAGGAACGGCTTTGCATGGTAGGGCTCTGGACAAGGAACACCAGGGGGGCTGTGTGCTGTTCCTCCAGAGGCGGCGGGCTTCCCAGACTCCGGAGATCATGCATCTCAAGGCAGTTCATGCTGCTGGGTAATTTATAGTCATTATCTCCTTGCTGTATTGGTAAAGACTGATTATCCCCATTTTCCAGATGGGGAAACCCATTCTAAATCAGGCGGCAGTTACATACTCCGTCTGCTGATGCTGTAGCAAGATAAATGCTGATCCTGGAGGGTCTGGAGGATGCTTTATGACATCAGAGTGCCAAGCACACAGGCAGGGGCAAGCTACTTCCATCACCAGACAGACTCCCACCCGACATCTGTGACTGCCCACCCCCCACCGCCCTTTTTTCCCATAAGAGGGCAAGTTCAGAATGGCTTCAGACTGACCCCGGTCGCTTTCTGTTTCGAGGGAGTCAAATTGCTACTGAGGAGGGAAAAGAGGTTGGCCGTTTGAAAAACCCAAAGTTGGGGGAGAGGAGGAGCCCAGGGCCCATGCAGCGAGTCTTCTCTGGGATCCCGAGCTGAGATCACGTCCAGGTTGCCGGCAAATTGCAAGAGCAGATGTCTCTGGGAAAACGTGCCTACAAGGACATGCACATCTGTCAGGGCCTTTGAAAGGCGCCCTCTTCCTTTCAAGTGCTGAATGCTTTCAGCTGTCCTGGGTGCCGCTGGTCGCTGGGCTTCACAGCTGCGCAGTGGGAGCCCTGCCCAGCTGGAGTGGAGTATTGGCTCTGAGGGCCTGGGGATGCCGAGCCCCTGAAATTGGCAGTGTTCACCCCATGTGAGAGGGAACCCATCATCCTGCCTCTCCAATGCACGGCGAGGGTGGGGGACACCTCACCTGGCAGAATTTTGGTCAAGACTCCATTGGAAGGCAAGGGAACTTGTCTCCTGTCTCACATGGCCGCAGATCCATGATGGAATGGCAAAACTTCATGAGTTCCCACTCCGGGAGCAATGGTCCTGAGTGGGAATGGGATTGGGGTCCACACCTACAAGGGAGGGAGATAGCAGCTTGGGCTCTACAGACTCCATCTGGGACCCTCATGAGCTGTGTGACCTTGAGAAGGTCAGTCTCTCCATACCTCAGTTTCCTCCCCTGGAAAAGGAGGGTTTTGTGATTACCTCCATGGAAGACGGGGCTGAGTAGGGAGAGGATCTGTGGTATAAAGTGCTCGCCACTGGGCCAGGGCTGTCAGTTTGGGGCCCGGGAACAGGTGGCCAGGATGGGGCCACCGGCTGGAACAGAAGAGGGAAAAGAAAGTGAGGATGTCAGAGTGGATGCGTAGGCTGGCTCCGGTGTCCCCCAGGGAGATGCCAGCGTGCTTGCCAGGACATAGGCCATCACCCTGCTGTCTGCATATTGCATAACTTCTGGGACTAAGATTTCTTCTTCGTCTGCAAGCTGAGCAACGTGGAGCAAATGATCCTCTCGCCTCCCTGAAGCCCTGCAATCTAGTGATTTTTGTTGAATTTATTGACAAAAGATTCCTGAATCGCATACACGGCAAAACACCATTAGATCCTTTCCACACGTTCCTTGTAACTGAGTGCAGCTATAACCTGCCCTCAAATTATTTTTTTTTAATTTATGGGTAATTTGCTTTATTTTAGAAAGTGTAAAATGAGGCTTTTTTATTGACATTTTGTGATGAAGATATTTTTATGATTATTTTCATTGTGAATTTTAATTAAGTTCCATTCATCAATAACTCTTTCACCTTCTCTCTTTATCTTTATAATTATATTCAAAAAATTAAAGTAATATATGAAAATAGAAAATAATGAAATAGAAAAATTGCTATTATACATACATATAATATGGTAGGAATATGTTTATGTGTTACCATATAGTCTTATTTTGTTGCAAATATGATCATATGATAAATACACAATTGATATTTTGTTCAATCTGCTTTTTTCACTTAAAAAGAATGAAGTAGCTGTTAGAAGTATTGACTTGAGTCTGGAGTTACATTGTTACCAGTTGCATAGTATTCTTTTATGTGCAATAATCTATTTAACCAGTCTGGTATTGACGCCCATTCATGCAGGATATCAGGTTGTTGTGAATTTCCGTTACTTTGAACAATACCACACCAAATATCTTTTGTACACAATACAATTGTATTTGTACAATAAATTCATAGAAGAGAAATTACAATTGATTTTTAAAATAAATTTGTTTGGAATAATATTTACAAAATCTTAAATGGTATGACTCACATGAAAAGGGACTTTTTCATCAAGTGCCCGATCAGAAGGAACCTTGAACCCTGACGAAGATAATTTTATTGGGCAGACAGAATGGATTTCTAGGAAGTCTTTACCTGGGCCAATTTTTGTGGGTAAACATTTTCTGGGGTAACAAGGAGGCGAATGCTTGGCTTGGGCATCTGCAGGTGCAAGAGTTGGGGAGGGCTGTGTGTGTGATCTGCTGTGCATCAGAATGAGTTCGCTGGATAGGGTCAACGGTGGTCCTTTGGGGGACTTGGCCAAGGGTGCAGCCTGCTGGAACATTCACAGGGTGCCAACTGTTTACCCAGCTGCAGGCCAGAGGGCTCCAGCCTGTAATTTAGAGTGAGCCATGCTGGCTGGTGGTCTGGGGCCTCTGGAGGACACTGGTGCCACACAAAGTCAGGCCAGGTGCTATTTCTGGCTCTGAGGAACTAGGTCCAGGCAGCTTGGGGACCAGGAGTCTTGATCATGACAGTTCTCTCTGTGGCTTTCCGAGGGGGCCAGGACAGGTCCTTCAGGTGACTTCCGTTGTTGTGGAAAGCTACTGTAATCCTCTCTAAAGAAGAAGCAGGACTCCCTACCACCAACATTGTGGCCAGTTTCCTTGATGCTTAAGGACTGGGTGTCAGAGTGGGAATGTCACCTTGAGCTGTGGGCAGGGACCAAAACTGTCATGTGGCCACTTGGGGGGTGTGTGGATTCTCACATCAAAGCCCAGGGCCAGCTGCAGAGGTGGACAGAGCCATGGGATGGATGGCCCCATCCTGTCTGACCTCCTCTTGATTTGCTCACTATGACGCTGGAGCTGCTCATGGAGTTCCAGGGATGGAGCAGCTGGGAAAGGGTTGCGTCTGGACCATAACAGTCTAACAGCATGCTTTACTTTCCTGTTCCATTGCTCCACACACACACATCGAAACCCCCTGCTCCATCTCAGCTCTCAGGAAGAATTACAAAATTAAACCAAGAGTTTTTGTCCTCTAAGAGGTAAGCTGCAAATTGGGACCTGAGCCTTCTAGCAGTCAGTGCAAAAATGGAAACATGATTAAGTATGTGATTCACTATGACCCACCAAAAACATCTTGTGCTCTTCCCATGTGATTCCTAATTACTTTGTATGAGTTTGTATATAAGGAACTTCAAATGTATTTTTGTATAGCTAAGTTCTCCTCCTGACTCTGCTTCTTACGAGGTGTATGGCTAGGCCTTACCATCTTTGATACTCAGTTTTTGTAGCTGTCAAATGGCATAATAATTCTTGCCAGGCCTCTCTGACAGAGCTATTGTGAGGGCCCAATGAAACATGGTAAGGAAAGTGTTTTCTTAACTGAGTAAGTGGTTCATGGTAGTGGCCTGAGATGAGATTTGTATACTTAGGTTCGCCATCAGCTATGGTGGCAGGGGAACTGGTTTTGCTACATTGTCAGGTAACTCAAATGCCTCAAGGCATTCATCCATCCACTCATCCATTCTTCCATCCATCCCTCCATCCATCCATTTCTCCATCCATCCCTCCCTCCATCCATCCATCCATCCACCCATCCATTCCTCCATCCATCCATCTATTCCTCCATCCATCTATCCATTTATCCATCCATCCATCCATCCATCCATCCATCCATCCATCCATCCATCCATTCCTTCATCCATTTGTGTCATAGATATTTATTGAACACCTACTATGTGATAGGTATTGAGGATGCAAAGATGAAAGGCAGAAGTCTATTCCCAGCCCCTCACTTCTTTCTAGTGGAAAGACAAACAAGTACATGGTCATCATAACATATTCTCTACCTTTTTAACAAAAAGAAAGAAAGAAAGAGAGAGAGAGAAAGAAAGAAAGAATATTTCTAATTTACTTAGATCTTCAAAATGGACCCAAATGATACATGCCTTTTGTGCAACCATATTCCCATCTGGAGGAACAGTTCCAAGAGGCTGGCAAGGCTGGTCTACCTTCCCTTGGGCTAGGCTGGCACTTGTGAGGCTCACAGGGAGTCCCCCCGGGGGGCTAGGGAGGGTGAGAAGTTTATAGATTGCTGCTCAGTCACTACATTCTGTTTCAGGACTCCCCAGTCAACCGATCTGGGGGCAAGGTATTCCTGTGCAATTTTGTGTGAATGTGGAGCAGAGTAGAAGCTTAGTGTCAAAACAGGAAGAAACAACCTCATGTTACCTTAGGCTTTTAAGACAAATTGGGTTCTTAGGCCTGCATCCCTTTGGACACACCTTCTGCAGGGACCGCCTATTCTGTTTGCCCTTCTGAGGGCTGAACAATTCTCTCTAAACCAGGAGCAGGTCTGTCTGCTCACTGTCATTGTTGTGGTGGCAGAGGGGCAGGCGAGGGCTCCCGTATGCACCGCCGCACCCCCAGGGGGGGGAGGGGCGGGGCGGCTGCCTCCAGCCCTGAGAACTAGCATGCCCAAGTTAATGTATTCTTCAGAGGTTTCTCAAAATTTGGGCTCCCCCAAATGCAGCATCATTGAAAAATCTCTATTATTTACCCTTACTAGGTTTGCTGACCTCAAAAGGCTCGTCAATCATTCATTTACTTGCTGTATTTTCATGGAGGGTCTAGTCCATGAAATGTGTTTCATTCTCGGCTTCCCTGCCTTTTAATGCATCGACCACTCATATAAAATAGAACAGCCATGGCCAAGAGAGAGGAGGCCACGGGACCCCTGGAGTCACTGGGAGCCATTCCAAACTCCACTGGGGTAGAATAAACTACCTGGCCATTTGACACTGTGAGAAATCTGTCCTCCAAGGTGATGGGAAGCAGCATTGGCCCTTGGAGTCTCCTCGGCTCCCCTCCCTGGGGCTACAGCAGAAATTGAAAGTGCGGGGCGGGGGAGCATGACAGTGGCAGACCTCAAGGCCGTTCCGTTTGCAAACAGGCCTCACAGAAAAGCTGCCCTTGGGCCCCTCTTACACTGATTACAGCACATTAGAACCCTGTACTCTGTTCAGTTGACAAAGACAGAAATAAAAAGAGTCCTTTCTAAAATGCAGTCATATAAACCATGTTTGTACACTTAGCACATAATCCTTAATTACTTCCATACTTTTATGTATAAAGAGCTTTGAATGCATTTTTAGATACTTAGTAAACTGAATAAATCAGGAATTATTCCTCTGTAAATTTGGGCAATATGTATAGGGGAGGTTGAGCTTGAAGGTTGGTGACATGGCGCATATTATTTCTGAATAAATTTACTTGGAGTCATTGATCCACTGAGTGTCAAATAAAATGTGATACCCACAAAATTCATGTATGACCCTGACATTTTTCCAGTACTTAAAGTAATTGCCCTTCTGTTTAATAACAGTGTTTATAAAATTACTTTCTGATTGGCTAGGTCCATGGCACACTCGTGTCAATAATCTGCTGCAAATATATGCCTGTGGCCTTTGGCCTTGGTTTTCAAAATAATTTTCATCTCTTAAGCGTGAACTGGTGGCAGCCCTGGGAGCTAGGAGTCAAGGCTCCAAGGCACCAACCTTCTTTGGCTGTTTGGTCCTGAGCATTTCCGAATGCTCATTTCAGCTCCCTGAGTTTGCACACTGCATTGAGGATGGGTCTCCTGTCCTCGGTGATTGCCATATCTTCTTCATGGGATTGGAGATCATGAAA
The DNA here is from genome assembly GCF_003265705.2 of Callorhinus ursinus. NCBI lineage: Eukaryota > Metazoa > Chordata > Mammalia > Carnivora > Otariidae > Callorhinus > Callorhinus ursinus. The sequence goes on along the minus strand of NW_027397123.1, from coordinate 8,287,106 downwards.
TGAGCAGTCCATCTTAAGGATTTGGTGCTTTCAAGAGCATCATTTACCCGTGAAGTGACTTTCATTCTCCAGATTTTACAGATTGAGAGATGGGAAACTGGGAATGAATGAGTCATTTTCCAATACCACTCAAGTGGGGAGGAGATGGTCTTCAGATCTGCTTTATTCTCTAAACCCAGCAAGATGTTGAGAACCTTGGCTAGAATTATTTATATTTAAGGCTAGGACTCAAACAGACTCTTGAAATTCCACATGCAACATTTTTATTCCCCAGGGACTTTCCTACATTTGGGGGCTCACCATCTCTCTGTCAACCAGAGAAAAGGAGTGCCTACTTGCTCCTCCCTGGGATCTCTAGGTATGGGGTATGCTGGCGAGGAATGACGAGAGCTTCTCATCTCAGAATAAGGCTCCCAAGTCCCAGGCAAAGGAGGCCACATTATTGGGGTTTTCCACTGTGATTTAATGACTTGTTGATCTGTCAACTCTCTTGTATCTTTCATTGCTCATCCCAGCAGGACTTCCTGGAAGAGTTTTTTAAAATTACCTTTCTTAAACTTTTTATTTTGAAATAATGTCAGACTTAACAAAAAGAGTTGTAAAAATAGCACAAAATTCCCTAAACGCTAACATCTTACATTTCCTTAGTTTGATTATCAAAACCAGGAGACTAAACTTGATGCAATGTTATTAACTCACTTCCAGACCTTACTCAGATTTCCCTAATGTCCCACCAATATCCTTCTTCTAGGCCAGGCTTCAGTCCAGGATCTCACGTTGTATCTAGCTGTCCTGGGTCCTCAGCCTCCTCCAACCTGGGACCGTTCCTTTCTTTGTCCTCCATGACCTTAACACTTTTGGCCAGCTCTTCTGTCGAATGTGGGTTTGTCTGCTATGTTTTCATGATTAGATTGAGGTTATGCATTTCAGACAAAATGCTACGTGTCCCCTCAGTGCATGTTATCAGGAGACCCATGAGGCTCATGTGTCTGTCTTTCTACTGGTGATGCTAAGTTTGATCTTAGAGGGGTCTTCCAGACCTCTAAGTTTGATCTTAAGATGGGGTCTTCCAGATTTCTCAGCAGCAAACCTTACTATTTTTTTCCTTTGTAATAAAGAAGTATCTTCTGGGGAGATACTTTGAGACAATGCAAATATCCTTTTGATTTTCATACTTTGCTCCCTAACTTTTATATGCATTAGTGGATCTTGCCTAGAACGATGATTACTAATGATGTTCTAATTGTGTGGGTTTTTTTTTTTATTTTATTCATTTTGTCTACTCTTCTACTTTTCTTAAATTGGAATTCTTCTGTAAGGAAAAGCTGTTCACTCCCATTAGTTATTCAATTGTTGGGTATTTCTTTTTTGATTCCCTGATATTTATTTTGTTCTGTGGGTTATAAACCCATGACTATTATGCTTTTGTTGCTGAAACCGTCAGAGCTTTGGCCATTGGGAACACCTTCGAACTGGCCTTTTGACATGCCTCTATCAATTTTTGAGCACTCAGGAAGGGTGTTTTTGTTCGTTTTTGTTTTAAAAGATTTTACTTATTTATTTGAGAGAGAGAGAGTGGCAGAGGAAGAGGGAGAAGCAGGCTCTGCACTGAGCAAGGAGCCCGATGCGGGACTCGATTCTAGGACCCCGGGATCATAACCTGAGCGGAAGGCAGATACTTAACTGGCTGAGCCACCCAGGTGCACCAATGGTGTTTTGTTTGTTTAAATACATGCACATAGTGAAAACTCAAACTGTACAAAAGGATATACCTGTTCAATGAGAAGTGAGTCTTCCTCTTTCTTAAACTCGTAGTCCAGCCCCATTGATAACCACCATGGGTAGTTAATGTGTATATTTCAATGAATTTTCTATGAAAATATATTTGTGTATATATATATTAATTTTTAAACACAAATTGAAACATATTATGTACATTGTTCTATACCTTGATTTATTCCTTATCAATATATCATGCATATCTTTTCACATCTTCATTGTTTTGTTAATAATTGCAGAGGGTCCCTAGTTTCTTTGTAGAGATTCACCATAATTAACTTAACCAGTCCCCTGTTGATAAATAATTATGTGTGCACATAGATATACATATATATGGAATATACAATCTAATATCTACACATTATATATTACATAAGATGTGTATGCCTCTGTGTGTGTGTGTGTGTGTGTGTGTGTGTGTGTATAATTTCCTTCTTTTATAACCAGCCACCTTTGATGAGCGAGAGAGAGACAGAAACAGAGAAAGGGTGCGAGGCTGAGGGGCTCCCATAGGACAAGTTCCAAGAAGTACAACTGCTCAAAGATGGAAACCTTTGCCCGTCTGATAGGTTTCTCATTGTTTTTATTTGCACGTCTTTAATTATGAGTGATGCCAAACATCTTTCCATATGTGAAGTCATTTATATTTCTTTCTCTGTGAATTGACTTTTCATATCATTTGCCTGTTTTTTTCCTATTGAATGATTGATATCTTTCTCACTGATTTGCAAGAGTGTATTATATATTACGGAAATTAGCCCTTTTCTGTCATTTGTGTTATAAATATTTTTCCTAGTTTGTCATATGCCTTTTGATTTTGTTTATAATTTTTTATCATAATGAGGTTTTAGATTTTTTTTAATATTTGGCTTTATCTGTTGTATTATGGCTTCTGTAACTTACTCACTCCTAGGTTTTATATGAACCTGCATAGGAAACTTTTGATTTTTTTTTTTGGGGGGTGGGGGGCTTTTAGATCTTTAATAATCTTGATTGTATTTTGGTGTAAGAAGTGAATGAGGGGTTTTTATCCTCCCTCTAACCCAGTGATTAGCCAGTCGACTAAACACCATTTATTAGATAATTCCTCTTTCTCTCACTGATTAAAAAAGCACCTTTATCATTTACTAAATTCTCAGACACATTTATGTTTGTTTCTGTCCTCTCTGTTTTGCTCAACTGGCCCGTCTGCTATTTCTGCACCTGTTCCAAAAATGTATGAATGACTACATAATTCAGCATAGGATCTATGAAGGCTTACTGTTTTTCTTTTTCAGAATTTTACTATCTAGTTTCATATTTATTTTTATATAGTCTCTAGTCTTAGTTTAAAAATTATTTTCCCACAAAATTCTCAGTGGAACATTTTGGAGAGATGAGGAGAGATAATAAATTTGTAAATGTAGTGGGAGAATCAGCATTGCCATGACTCAGAGCATTCTTGTCCAAGAGCAAAACAAGGCTTTTTGTGTATGTTGCTCAGTCATTCTTAACAATTTTTGGTTGGATTTTATTTGTTTTTATTGGCCCTAAAATGCACATGGAGGTTTGTTTATAGGTATTCTCTCTCCTCCTTACTCTCTTTCTCACAATGTACTGCACTGTAAATCAAATCTTTTCTTCCACTGCATTTTCCTAATTGGTTAGTGTTCGGGTTAATTGAACCTACTGATTTTTGTATATTCATTTAACAACTGGCCACCTTGCTGAATTGTCGTACTGTTCCCCTATTTTTTCCCAGTCTCCCATAAGTATTCTGGCCTGGAATCTTAGTACCTGCAAATGATGACGATCTTCCCTCTTTTTAACAAATTTAGAACCTCTTCTTTCTCCTTTTCTCTGCAATGACTAATATGTTTGAGAAAAGCATTCCGTGCCGGTGTGGTGGTAGACCTCCTGTTTGTAACTGCAGTGCGTCTGATCTGAGAGTCTCAGCACTGAGCACCTTCCGACATGCATGCTGCAGAAACACCCTTCTACGACTCTTTGGTTAATTGTTTATTTATTTTAATCAGGGATTTGTGTTTAAATTTATAAATGCTTCGTACATTCGTGAAGATGGTATTTTTCTCTGTTTGATATAATATTAAAATGTTAAGCTAGTGAATCACCTTGATAGATTTCCTCATATTAAAGCATATTTTTATTTAAGGAATCAACTATTTGATGGAGGTCTGTTTTTTTTTTCTAATGTACTACTGCCAGAGTCTACTTTCTAGAACATTCCTTAGTATGATTGGTTTATGGCTTTTTTTTTTAAATATCTTGATCAGGTTTTGATGTCGATATTATACCATCTTCAAAAAAGTATTAAGGGATTTTACTTCTCTCTTTAAGCTCTTGAACAGTGGAAATAGTATTGGTATCATCTGTCTTCTGAAGGATTGATAGAATTAACCTGTGAAAACATCTGGGCCTCATGCATTTTTGAGATAGCTCTATGACAACTCTCTCGGTGGGTTGTTTTTTTTTTTTTTCCCATGGTAATTGGTCTGTTTAAGATCCTTCTCTTCTTGGGTTAATGTTGGTAATTCCTACTGTCATAAAAATGTATCCATTTTATCTACCTAAAATTATTTGCACAAAATGAAACAATGTGTTCTTTCCTATATATTTTGGAATCTCTTCTGTGGATATATCCATATTATTATTTCGAATTTTGTGTATTTGTGCATCTCTTCTCTGGTCTTTATTGATAGCTCAGGGTTTCTTGATCTCAGCACAGTTGACAACTGAGGTGGGAGACTACTTGGCCGTTGGGCTGTCCTGGGTGCCCGAGGATGTTTAGCAGACTCCCTGGCCTCTGTCCATGAGGTGCCCTAGCAGCTCCCCAACTGTGACAACCAGAAATGTCTCTAGACATTGCCAAATGTCACCTGGGGGATCAAATCATCCCTCATTGAGAGCCACAGAGATAGCTAGAGATTTATCTATTTCACGTTTCCCCCTACAAAGATATATATTCTTTAGATGTTTTTTATTAATTTCTGCTGTTACTTTAATAATTTCTTTTTGCTTTTCTCAGATGTATTTGGTTCCTCTTTCTCTTCATTGTAAATTGAATGCTTGGTTTACTTATTTAAGTGCTTTCTTATTGAATAGCCTAGATTTTTAAGGTTCAATTTTCCCGTTATATCTTTAAGCCTTTTGATATGCACAGATTTTTTTTTTAACTAGAGATTCCACAATTTTCCTTTTAATTTTCACTTTATCCCAAGGGATTTTCATCTTTAGGTTTCCAATGTATGTATGTATTTATTTATTTATTTAAGTTTTGTTTTCTTTTCCATTTCAGCTATTAATATCTAGATCCACATACACATTGCTCAGAGGAAGTGCTCTACCCACCTCAAGTTTTAGTTCTGTACCACATTTCTTTGGGATTGGTTGTTGTGTTCTTGTTCTATAGGCACTTGATAGGAGTGGGTGTTTTCTATTTTAAGATAATGGAGTTTGATGAATCTCTGTGAGATTCACCTTATCAATTGTGCTACTTTTCACATTCCTTCTAACTTTTATCTGCTGATTTGTGATGGACTGAGCATGAGTCAAAGTTTTCTTTCTTTTTTTCTTAAGATTTTATTTATTTATTTGTCAGAGAATTAGTTACGGGGAGAGAGAGAGACAGAGAGCATAAGCAAGGGGAGCGGCAGGCAGAGGGAGAAGCAGACTCCCTGCTGAGCAGGGAGCCCTTTGTGGGACTCGATCCTAGGACCCTGGGATCAAGACCTGAGCCAAAGGGAGACGCTTAACCCACTGAGCCACCGAGGCTCCCCAAAGTTTTCTATTATTTTTTTGTTTTGGTGATTTTTGCTTTTTTAAAAAGCAAAATACTTTTTGGAGTTTTTTGGTTGTGGTATTGCTTGTTGTTTTTTGTTTTGTTTTGTTTTTCATTTTATTGTTTGCTTTGGGAATGGTTTCAGTGCTCAATGATCCAGTTAGAACATTGCATCTTGTTCAATTGGCCATTATGAAGTGACCCTTTTGGTCTAGTGGAGTACTTTTGCCTTATATTTAAACTTACCTGATAAAATGGTCAAAACCCTGTTTTCTTTTATATTATGTGTTCACATTAAGTCTTTGCCAATCACCATAATTTTCATCTTTCCGAGTCACGTTGCCTCAGGTCAGCCACATATACATGGTGACATTTTGTTTTGTTTTTATAATTCAGGATAAGCATATTCTCTTTTAATAAGTAAGATTAACGTACTTACACTCATTGATGTAAAAATATATTTGGTTCTAAGACTGTGATTTTACTTTATTTTCTTCTGTCTTTATTTTGTTTCCTATTTTGCTATATTATCCGAGCTTTCTTTGTTTTGTTATGCGTATGCTGAGTGCATTTTCCACCAAGAATAAGGAAAAGTGATGTTTAAATATTCTGACTGTTACCTTTTATACAGCTTTATATATTTTAATATTCTCAAACTTTTTTGTTACCTTATTATTTTTTGTTTTGTTTGCTTATTTGTTTGTTGTTTTAATAGGGAATCCACAGTTTGTTTGTTTTTTTTTATTCTTGAAATCTAAAATGCACCAGAGTTTCCTAAGACACAGCATGGTCTTTCAATCCAAAGATTGCATTCCTTTATTTGAAGACAGTTTTCTTTTATTATATCTTTGGTTTTTTTTGTTACTTTTATAAAATATTGGTTTCTTCACATACACCAGTTATACTCGTGTTGAATTTCCTTGGCCCTGCCTCTCATTCTTTCTTTCATTAATTTTAGTTCTTGACTAGATACATTTTATTTTGCTGGATTTTCTTATGTGCTTCTCCCACAAGTTTTTGTTGTCGGTAGTGTCTGTTCAACTTACTCCGCTTCTAATAAGACTTCTTTCTAAAAAGTGGCTTTATTTTATTTTTATTTTATTTTATTTTTTATTGCGGATAAGTGGTTTTATGTTTCCTTCCATCTCTTTCTGAGTCCTTCTCCTGTTTAATCATCTACATGTTGATTCTTTGCATCTTTTTAATGCTCTGTTTCAAGGACCTTCTATTTCTTTGATTGCACGTGCAGGCTGAGCATATTGCACAACATGTTCCTACACTTTCCTGCAGAAATCTCTCTCTTGATATGTATTCTCTATCCTTTTTTTTTTTTTTTGATAGTTGTATTTCTGATGCCTTTTTTCCTGGTGTCAGCATTAACAAAGGCATTTGCTGAAGGAAATGACTGGAGGAAATGGAATTGGGGAAATTGGGTCGGAAAGAAGCTGAGGCCTTGAATGTGGAATAAGGGGCCTCTGCCGTGTCTCGGAGGGGCAGGAATCAAAGGTCGGGTCTGAGTGGGGCCGCGGAGAAGTGGGGAGACTGTCTGTCCCCATGCCCCCATGCCCTTCACGCCCCGGCTGCAAACAGTGCCTTCCCTCTGAATTTCAGACACCACTTTTTTTCTCTACCTCTTGTCTGCTCAGCATTTCCTACTTAATTTGAGAGTAATGTATGTACTTGCCCCATCCCCAAGTGAGATTCAGCTCCTCGAGAGCAGAGACTCTGCATATTCCATGGTGCCCAGAGGAGAACCCAGGTCCCCAAAGCAGCTCAATGCATGTTCTCCCTTAGAACCAAAGTGTGTGTGGTCTTTAGTCAGTGCTGTCGTCTCCAGAGAAGGAAGAGGTCTATGAGGGATAAAATAGTCAGGGAAGACTTCCTGTAGGAGGGAGAGTCGGTTGGGGTCACGAAGGCAGAAGCAGCAAAGCCCACGGCTCACAAACTCTAATGCATGTTCGAAGTTGCTACCTCTCCACACACTCCCAATGTTCTTTTTTCTGCTCTATTCCCCCATGTGGTATTTTTCATTTTCTAGCATACGTGGGAATCTGTCATTTCTCAGGTCTGTGTATTTTTTTTTTTTTTTAATTTCCTGCACTCACTGAAAAGAGGCAAGCTCCATGGGGGCAGACATTTTTGTCTGCTTTGCTTGCTGATATATCACCGGTGGAGAACAGTGCCTGACACACAGCAGGTGCTAGGTAAATATCTACTGAATGACTAAATGCCCAGAAATGCCAGGCAAAGGGCATGAATGAGTGATATGGGCTTGATAGTTGCATATATGCGCGTTGGGATGTTCTTCACTTCCACAAAGAAAGGTTCTTTGTTGCAATTACTTAAGCATGCTCCCTCACACCTGCCTTTTTTTAAATTGTTTTACTTAAATATTTATTTCTTCATTATTTTTTTAGTAACAACATAGGTACAAAGAATTTTTTTTTTTTTTCTGTGATAAAAAGAGCCCTCCGAATGCAAGGATAAATGCTGGCTGAACCTCGGTCCCAGTGAAGACATACAATAGGCAGTGGCAAGACCAGAGAGGGAGTCCCCTGCCTGGATGGCAGCTTCCACTCTGCTCCTGCGGTGTCACCAGAAGGGAAAGCTGGGCGGGTGTTGCCACAGCTGCCCATTTTTTAAACGAAGCCAGACATCTGGATCTTTATGTGAAACTTCATTACTGCTAAATGTTGGCTCAAATATTAACCAAAAAAAAAAACAAACCCCAAAACAAAAAAATAACCCCAACAGCACATGGGTTAAAAACCAAATTTTTGGTTTTTGTTCCCAGAAGGGTCAGTGAGGCCGTGACTCCCGTTCCGCCAGTGAACGGAAATCTTGCAGGTGCCAGATGATTCTCTGCTTTCCCTCTGCCGTCCTGGGATCTGTGTGCACAGTCCCCACTCCGAGACTGGGTCTTCCCTGCGCCACTGTGCAGAGTCTAAATGTCACCTACATGGAGAGCGGTGGTGGCTCCAGAGCCGTCATGGTGAGCTGTCTAAAGGGGTGTCAACTCATTGGACAGGTTATAATTTCAGTCAATGTGTTCTTGTCTTATTTTAGTTCAACATCATTTCCCAGTTGCAAACCTTTTGAATGACACACGAAATGCAAAACAACATAAAAGGTCCTCCCTGAGGCAGATCTGTGTCCGTGTAGAACTTTAATTATTCTTTTTGAATCCTCATCATAATGTGCTACCCCAATTCTGGCAAAAAAAAAAAAATTAAGTCTGATGGGAAAGATTTGTGTCACCTGTACTAGGATTTTATTTTTTTTATGATGGTCTTTATATTTTTAGAAGCACTGAACAAAAGGAAAGGCCTTTCTAATCAAGAGTATTCTTTAGATACGGAGCATCACACAATATTTGTGATAAATAGAAAATAACTGCTCTTGTAGTCTTCTGCGGTGACATTTAGAATATCACGTTTGTCTTTCGAAAGTATTTTCAGTTAGGGTTTGAAGAAGAGCATTGAACATCTTTGTCGTGCAGGGAGGGGTAAGAGGGGGCCTTCAGGAGGCTGGAGGCACTGGGTTAAAAAGTGACATTGTCACCCAGGATGAAGAGGCTGGATTTGGGTAGATTATTTTCTTTTATTGATCATCATGGATGATTCGAAGGCCCTTCTGGGGGACCTGACCTCCTGGCACAAATGCTCCCAGGTCACCCTTGCCCAGAGCCTCAGAAGGCACTGCAGGGACAGTGCTGGGCCCCTCCTGGAGGCAGGTGGGCTGTGTGGAGCTCCGAACTTCCGTGGGGGCACTCAGAGGCCCAAACCAGGTCTCGTCTTCCCTCTCCAGACTCATCAAACGGTCCCTATTAGATGAAATCTGAGCCCCAGAGAGCTCCATTTTCTTTGAAAGCTATCCAGGACAGCCTCCAAGCGCCAGACCTAAAAACAATATCTTTACAACGACCAGCCATAATTCAGCGTCATAATGTAACTATGCTTTCATCTTAAACCTGACAGCATGTCAAGTTATGACAGACATAAAGCCGGGGTTGGGGCGGTGGCGGTGGGCGCGGGCCCCCAGGCTGGAGGGCCGGTGGGGGCTCACGGAGCGGGGTGGGGGGGACCCTTGCCGCGTCATCTGACACCACCTGTGCTCTTCGTCTTCCTTTTCCAGGTCAGACCCTCCTCCCGGGGCTCTTCTTGATGAATCTGTGTTTTAAACGAAAGCAGTTTAACCAAAGCACCCTTGGGTTCACATCCGTGCCCCTCAAAGAGAAGATTAGAAATAAGTTTCTGGCTCCTGCATTTAAACGGAAACCTTTAGTAACCAAAACTAGCTCACCATGAACTTCCTGGCTTGAAACGTCCATTTGTCCCGCTGCTGCGAGCCAGAGAGGGAGTTATTTCCATCGGCTTTCAACTGACCCTCAGGCGGACGGGAAGATTAGAGCCCTGTTATGTATGTGGGTGTTTGGGGGCAATTTGCTGTATATAAAAGCTGCAAGGGCAAAGCAGTTGTACTTGCCCAAAGAAGGGGGCTAATAAATGCAGATTTAAATGGTGTTTAGGGGGAGCAAAAATCTCAGAGACGTCAGCAAAGTTCAAGCGTAATTCAGATTCTATGAACCCACAGTGTTGAGGAGAGGTCAATTTGCCTTTCGATTGTTTGGGCAGCCTAATGCCTGGAGACCCATCATTTCCCCTGGGGGTGCGCTTGGCTTGAGGCCGCAGCAGCGGGACCTCCTGCCCACCGGCCGGCCAGAAGTGGCCGCTCCCTGTCGGTTGTTAGAAACCCTAAGAGCTGGTGCCTTGCTGGAGAAACATAATAGACAGCTTCGCTTTCACACCTCTTAAGAGTCTTTTTAAAAATAGTCCCTCTAGCGGGAGGCTTTTTTTGGGATGCAGAGCTTTACACCTCTGTATTTTCAGGCTGTCTGGGGAGGGTTTTTATATATGTTGCTCGCTGCGGTTGGAGGCCCGGCTGCTGGGAGGCACTAGGTGAGGGGGAGGCCAGGTGTTTGAGGCGGCCCTTCAGGGAGAAGCAGTGGGCTTCGGGACAGAGCCCTGACCTACAGGATACTCGGGGACGGAGGGTCAGTGAACCACGGTGGGATTTTTGCATTTCTCTTCTGAACAATTCTTCAGGGGCCTTTGGCTCTGATGGGCCTAACAGGCCCTCTTTGGCCCCCTGTGATTTTAGGGCCCTGGAGTGCTTCTGCCTTCCCCACCACCCCCCCGTCATGCTCCTGTGCAGAACACGTAGGACGCTCCTGCTCATCCTGCCCCAGAACGTGCTCTCCTGCAGACTGCCCATTTCAGTGACAGCGACCACCGCATCCTTCCATTTGCTCGGGCCAGAAATCTCAGGGTTGTTCTTGACCTCTCCCTTTGTCTCCTGCCCCCTATCCCTTCTGTCAGCAAATCTGTGGACTCTGCCTTCAAGGGATATCCAGAGAGTCTATCCCTTCCCTTCCCACCCGCACTTGGGCCACGCGGGTTCAGATCAGCATCACTTCTTATGTGGATTATGAATGGCCTCTTGGCCGGACTCCCTGCTTCTGCCCACTCCCAGCACACTGGCCAGAGTGATCATCAACTGTCGCATCAGATGGTGTCACTCCGATGCTCCAATCCCCAGGGCTCCCACTGTCTGGTCCTCGGCCAGACACTTGACTCCACGTCTTGCTGCCCCACTACTCTGCACCTTGCCCACTCTGCTCCGGCCACACTGGCTCATCGCTGTGCTCAGGCTGCTCAGGCTGCTATCTCAGGACCTTTGCCCCTGCTGCACCCTCTGCCCCATCTCACCACACATCTGAGTCTTTGCTCAGTTGTGGCCTTCCCAGAAGGCCTTCCCTGAGCCCCCACTTAAGATCTGGCCCTTCCTGCTTAGCCTTCAGGCAGGACCAAATTCCAGGGCCTTCTTTACCACCTGCACATTACACACTCACCATTCTCCGTGCCCCAACTAGAATGCCACCCTGTGAGGGCCAGGGTGCTGTCTGCTTTGTTTGTATGGAGTGCCAGCGCTTGGAACCGTGCCTGGCACAGTGCCTACGGTATGGACGAACACACGAAAATGGAGATGAACAAGCAGCTGTACGGGATCCCCGTGCTTCGAAGAGGGTCGGAGAGGTTGTGGGTTGGAAAGGTTGCGTGGCTCATCAGAAAAGGGTTTTGGAGTATGACCAGCCTTGTGTGCGACCACTCTGTCCCTGCTCATAAAATAGGTCCTGGGCTTGGCTGGGGGTGTTGGGGGGGGGGGGGGGTGTTGTAACCTGGAGGGGGCTGCTACGGGGACCCTACAGTAGCAGAGCTGTCAGGAGGGCCATCCAGGCCTGGTCACGGGTCACGGCTCCCGCTCGGTGCTCAAGTTGGCCCCTCCTAGTTCCCCACCTGCTCCTCAGCCATGCCCACTGGCCTGCTCAACCTGACCACCTGCCACAGCTGTCGGTGCTGGGAGTCCCGGGGTTGCTGCTGGAGTCCAGGGCCTGCTCTGGGAATGGGAACCAAAGCCCAGAATGATCCTCCAGCGCTGGAAAGCCCTTAGCATGGAGAGTGATGGCTTCTTAGCTGGTTGAGTTCTTACTATCCTGCACTCTTATTATTCTTAACATGGAGATATCATCAACGATCTAATGGCCATCTTTTGGGGGAAAACAAACCAGAAAGAGCCCAATATCTGTGGTAAGATGCATTATCTTAGACGCATTTGTACTGAGGAAGTACAGAATTATGGGTTTGTTAAGGAGCAGAGCTCAGTGCAGCCCAGCCATCTGGGCCTGCCCTCTGAATGCCAGGAAAGCAGCCAGGCCCAATGAGCCCACAGTGAGGCCTCGGAAAGAGGCCAGAATTCAGGTTGGGCCCCAGGTGAGCACAGGTGACTCTGCCTATCACGTGACAAGGGTTAGTCACGGCCCTCAGAGCGGGACCCTTCTTCTGACCTAGCCCCACAGTCGGGGAGTCATTATTCACTTGACTGATGGAGGCATAAGAAGTATTTGATGTAAAAAATCACATGTTTGGGTTTCCCAAGTGATAGCACCTTTCCAGACTGGATCCAAGAGAAAAGTCAGTTGATCTGTGCTGGCCCTATCATGTGTCAACAGACAGAAGAAATGATCATTATTATTATAAACAATCAGATGCTGATGTTGATGATGATATACAGTATTATTACGTCACTGTTATTCTATATTAATTATTATATTAATGTCATAACTCATATCATTATAAACATTAGGAGCAAGCATTTATGACATGCTGTCTCTGGGCCGGAAATTGTGCTAGATGTTTGCACTTATTTGAATCACTTTAATCCTCCTAAGCATTGGGCAAGACTGGCTAGTGTACCCACCCAGCAGGGGAAGAAACAGTGTCGGGCAGATTTCAATGTCTGTTCCAGGTCGAAGAGCTGAGAGGTGCGGGAAGCAGGCTCAAAATCACCCTCCCCGAAGGGTGCCATCTTCGGGAGCCCTCCAACTCAGTATAGACCGCTTCTAGACAGAAGCGTGCTCTGGGCCGGACGTGTTCTCCCGTGCTGATTGTTTCTGACCTATGCAGCCGTGTCACAGACACTGTGGGGGTGAATGATGTGGGCCTTCTGGGGCCGGGAGTGGGGGCTGGAAGCGTGGGGCTGAGAAGGGTCTCCTGACCTATTAAACACCATGTCTTAGGACATTCTCGATTTTTTTTTTCAAAAAATGGCAGCTGTGCTAGGGAATTGAAAGGATAGAAGGGGCTAAAATATTTTTAAATGATTTTTTCCGCATATAGGCAAGAGGTTATATCGCAAGTTCAATGCTAATTACAGTTATTTACCAAGAAAAAAAAATCGATGTGAAAGGGAAGGAAATTTGGTTCCAAAAAAAAAAAAAAAAACTGCGTGCTTGTTTCTGCTGCCCGGTCCAGTCCATCCCCGGCGAAGGGAGCCAGACGGGAGCAGTCTCTGGCTGGTGCGCGAGGGGTGCTAAATAACTCACAGGTGTCACACGCACAAAAGAATTATGCCCGTCTGACCTATGAGGGCATAAATCCTGCGTCTCTGCTTATGGCCAAGAGATGTGTCTTTAAGTGTCACCAAAAATTTAGCATTTTTCCTCCTAATTGTCTTCTATAATTTTGTCAGATTTATTAAAATAAGATTTTCGGGGGGGTTATTTTTTTCTTTTCACTGGTAGAATGTGCTCTTTAGTATCATTTTACATAATTTAATACAATTTGTTCCATCCATTGATTTTCATGGGGATACAAGCTGTTCGTTTGTGAGGAAGCTGGCATAGGCCGGAGTGTTGGCAAGGAGGCCCGTCGAGGGGCAGGTCCCGACTCCCGAGTTCCGCGGGGGCTCCGGCCGTTTTGCAGCAGGGTCTGCGGCACGCTGGCCTCGGAGGCCCGGGGGGGACCCACGGGGGATGCCCAGAGGATAGCAGCGGCCGCCCCGGGGGGTTGGGGGGGGACTGCGGGCGCCCTGCGTGGCAGGAGGGGCGCTCCGAGGCACAGACTGATGAGAAACACAGGTGTTTCTTAATTACTCATGCAGAAGGGGAGGGCGTCCGGTGGGGGTGGGGGGAGCCCGCGCCAGAGGCGACAGCCTGGCCAGCGCCCCCGACTCCCACAGTCACCGTGGCCAGCTCTGCCCTGGGCCATGAGCCCCCACCCCCGGAGGCCTCTTTTGTTAAGTTGGAGCTGCGGAGAGTTAAGGTAGCCGTCAGACTCCTGAAATGTGGGGAGGGGGGGACATTCATCAGACTGGTGCTCGTTGTGGGTCGAGGTGTTGGGCCCCCAAGTAGTGGAGGCTCAGCTAGTTCTTTGGTCTTGGTGGGGCTTCTCTGTGAGCCCATCCAGGCCCCCTCCTGCACCCAGCTCCCTGGGGCCCTCCACCATCCAGCTCCCTGCAGGTGACAGACGGACGCGTGTACAAAGGCTAGAGGCTGGAAGACCAGGGAACTGGGTTCCAGCTCGGTCTCCATTGTGCTGTGTGCCCTGGGAGAGGTTATTTCACCTCTCTGGGCTCTAGTCTCCCCTGAAATAATGCCCGGCAAGCCCTCTGTAAAGAAGAGAGGATGACAACAGCCCTTTGGGCTCTCAGATTCTATAAAACTCTGAGCTGTCAAAGACCTGGGCTTGCTTCTCTTGCTTTCGTCTCCTAACACCATTTCCCTCTCTGGGTGGCCTGAGACAGGCGGGAGAGCAGTCTCCAGGAGAGGCCGTGGTGTGTGGCGTGCCATCCCTGTGGCTGGGCATGGACATGACCCATAGCGCCCCCTGCGGGGTGGCCTTGCTGTACCGCAGGAGGGGTGCATGCTTTCCCGTCTTGGCTGCCAATTCTCTGGGCACCCTGTCACACCTCCACCCCACACCGTGGTCAGCCCTGTCTGCCTTCACTTCCTGCAGGGAGGGCTGGGAAGGTGCCTGTCATGTCACACAGACTGACAAGGATGCAGCCCCTCTTGGCGGGGGAAGCCTCTTTGCAAAGTGGTGCCCCAGACAGAGATGGATCATCTCCTCGCACCCCTGGGGGACCGCTAAGTAGGCCAAACGAAATGGCGCTGGCCAGGGCAGCAGGGCTAATCCTTGACTTTTTGGGAGAGCCTGGGGCCAGAGGGGATGCCACCAGTCACAGCTGCCTGCTACAGCGCTGGCCTGGCAGTCCTGCCACCACCCCACCCCAACGGCCTCGGAGGCCTCCTGGCTTGTCCCTAGCTGTCGTCCATCCAGGAATCACTCTTTGAGCACCTAAGAATGCCCATACCTTTGGGTAGGCAGTTACCAGGCAGAGAGAGGAGACTGGGCACCTCGGCTGCTGCTAAGTCTGGGGCTTAGATAGTGCCCGGCACAGGGAGGGCTTCAGGTATGTGTGAGCGGTTACCACTGACTGCTTGCTCAGTGCCAGGCAATGGGCTGGACACTGGACAGGGAGTACCTTCCAGATCCTTGTGACAATCCTACGAAGCGGGCATCCTTATTTCTTCCGTTTTATAAATAAAGGGCTGAAGCTCAGAGAGGTCAAAGAATTTGCTCAAAGTTGCAGAGCAGATGAATGAAGAAGTTGGTGGGCACTGGCCTGCCTGCTGGCCACAGTGAAGGGACTCTGTGTCCTGTCCCCCAGCCTTCATAGGCTCTGGCCCTGCTTGTGGCCCCGGATCAGCTAGGAGTTTTCCTCTGCCCTCCCTCACTCCTGTGCCATTTATCAACCAGTGCTCGTATCCCATGCTCGCTCAATTCCCGGCCCTGGGCTGAGCAGGTGAATGCCAACGCCAAGGGGAAAGAGGGACCCTCCTGCACAGGAGCGCCCCAGGCGGGCTTTGCTTCCCACTTCCATGGGGAGGGAGCACCCTGCCAAGGAGGTGAGCCCGGCTGTGTCCTAACTATGAGAGGTGCAGGGGCAGGAAACACTGGGGTGGGGGGGTCGTTACAAGGTCATCTTTTGAGGCAGAGTGTGGGAGGCTCCATGGGCCTGGGAGCACCTGGGGCTGCAGTTGCTACCGGAGCTGGGCTGGGCAGATGGGAGGCTTGAAACAGGACCTCTCTCAGTTGATCAGCAGATCCTGCAGGTTGCCTCATGCCCAGCACCCGGCCAGGGAGGGGCCGGCTCTTAGGAAGCTCACACCCAAAAATGGGGAGGGAGGGGAGATGGGCAGCCCAGGAGCCTGTAAACAAACAAGAGAATCAAGATCCTTTCAAGTAGTAGTGCCTTATGAAGAAAACAAAGGAAGGGGATTAGTAGAGATCTTTGCTGTTCATTCATTCACACATTCATTCATTTATTATTGAACAACGTTTATCGAGCACCTTGTATATCTCAGGCACTTTCTAGATAGGGGGATACATCAGTAAATAAAATAGCCCAAACACCCTTATTCTCAGGGAGGTATCCTGCGTGTGTGCCTGTGTGTGTGTGTGTGTGTGTAGCTTCTGCTTTGAAAAATCCTCTGTTCTCCAGAAAGCTCTTCTTAGCCCAGCCCTCGTCCCTTCTGCCTGCTCTTCCTATCTGAGGGGCTGATGACCTGCCAACACGGCCTTGGTCATTGTCAGGAGTGGCCACGGGGCCAAGGTGAGCAGAAGCGCCCATCCCAGGGCTTCAGTGTGGGCTGGCCTAGGCGCCACAGGGAGGCTCCTTTCTATTGCTCACCCAGCCACTTGCTGAAAAATTAATTTGCAAATGAATCACATTTACCGAGACCTTCTGGATCAGATAACAGAGGTAGCCAGGCCTGTTCCAGAGGACCATCCAGAGGAGAAACTCTAAAAGCTTCTGTGGACAAAAGGATGCTTGCTGGCCTGGCCTCACTGCCTGTTTGAGCTCCTCACTCGAGGTGTGAGGTGTGGTGGTGGGTATTTGGAAGCCTCTCCTAAAACCAGAAGCTCCAGGCTCCATCCCGGCAAGAGCTTCTGGAGCAGGGGCTGAGCCGGGCAGCCGGGCACTCCCGGCCGGCTCTCTGGATTGGTTCTCCTGGAGCCCCTCGGAAGCAACCAGGAGCCGTCTCTCCCCTCCCTGGCCATCTGCTTGAAGCATCTGGTGATCAGGTGCAAGCCCCACACCGGAGCATTCAAGCTGAAATGTGCAGTCACCTTGCCGCCCACACTGGCTTTTGTTATGCCGCCAGGCTGCCCTTCTTTGTGTCGGGGAGAACGGTTTTGGGATGGAAATCTGACTGCCAGCTCCGGGAGTTTGTCATGGCCGCGCTGAGATCCTGCAGCCAGTGGCTGGCCCAGCCTCAGCCCCGGCTCTCCCCTCCCATCAGGGCCTGTGGACACATCTCCGGTGAAAGGCTGGGGCTTTTAGGAGGAAAGAGCAGCAAAGATCGTTGTTCGATGTTCCCTTTACCCAGCTGGGTAGAGCAGGTCGCACATATTTGGATCTTGCCCTAAAGGGGAAAAGCTTGTGGGTTTTCTCTCTGTCCTCTTTATTTAATAAGGAGAGAGAGGGTTGCTCCCGAAGCCATGGCTGGCCCCAGCGAATGGTGGCTCTGGAGTGGGTAATCCTCCGGGGCCACCCGTGAGGGAGTGTGGGGAGAAGCCCTGCTCGGGAGGTCCCTTCCCGCCCCCATGCCAACCCGAGAGCCTTGGAGGGCCACGTGGGTGTCTGTACTGTTGAAAACATCCTTCACTTCAAGCTTGAGCTCTCCTGGCAGAGCACTCGAGGAATAATGTGGGGCAATTCTCCTCGAGAGAGGACGCATTTCCGTTTCTGAGCCTTGAGGACTCAGCCGATAGCTAGAGACTCATTGCAAGAAGAGGTGCTTTTGTTTGCCCATGGCTCCAAAGGATACCGCCCCAAACAAACGGAAGGCCAGCCCTTGACGATGCCAGAGACCACGGGCACGGCCTTTACAGGCTCCTCTTCGGGAGGGAGTCCACGATAAAAGGGTTTGGAAGACCTACCTGAAAAGAGAATGGGGCTCTGTTTGAAACTATTAAACTGTGAGTAGTAGTTTATTGGAGAGAGTCTCCTTTATTTGTTTTTAACTACTTGGTGTGACCTTGAAGATGACAGTGACGTCCTAATACATCTTGGGGATGCGTTCTCTGTTCCTCTTTCTAGAGTGGCCCCCTCTTTCTAAAGAGCCCCCTCTTTCTAGAATAGGCATTATTCTGGAATATTCTTACACGAAGAAATCCTATAAAAACAAGAAGTCCTGCCCAGGCCCCAGTCTACCCTCCGAAGAGCTTTGCCAGTGCTAATTGTGACAATCCATCTGCTGCTGCCGAAGCCACTGCAAGCCGGAATTAGTAGGACATTTTGTTCTTGGGAGGTACGGAGAAAAAGTCAGGAAGTCAGAATCCCCATGTGACTCATCAGTTGGTCTCAATCCCCAGGTATTTTTTTGACATGACGGGAGGTCTGAATGCCTGGGCACGGGAGCAGGGTGAGGGTGGGGCAGCCACTCACCATCATGGGTATGAGTCAGGGTTAGCCAGATCCCCGCTCAGGAAGAGGGCCACAAGCAAGAGGAGAGCCCATGACGTCACAGGCACCATCACTTGCTGCGTAGCCCATGACCTCCCCGCCTGCCCTTCTTCCGCCAGACACCCTTTCGCTTCCACACACTTTCCAATAAGGGGATCGAAGAGAAAAAAATGGTCGATTTTAAGGTTGAATTTTTTGGAAACTTGAAAAATTTCATTATTAATCCACTGCCATAGCAGGAAAATGGGAGAAAATCCTTAATCTCAGAACCTGGCACGAGAGCTGAGATTATTCCAAGGTACAGAAGACGCCGATATTTGTTTCAGACATAATCCAGCTTTTAAATGTTTCCATGTGATCGCTTTGGTATGTCAGTAGTAGATTTTAAACACACCCCAAGGATCTTTGATTATAAAGATGTGGTCTTTCCCTCCCCTTTGCCCAGCACAGGTGTGTAACACGTGTGCTATTTCCCTCATAAAGCAGGTGCCCAGGCTCCTCTGCCCCGGCCCTCCACAGATGCCCTTCCCGGGAGCTGGGGCTGCAGGAATGGAGATCCCATTCCATCCCTGTGCTTGCTTGGCAGTCCATCCCTATTGGCATTAGAGTCCCAAATGTCTTTCTCCCCCACGTCTTGGTTGAGCATAAAGATGAGGTCCCATTGGCTTAAGGCGCGGTGCTGGCTTTCTCTGACGGTTGTGCCGTAAGTTAGCAGGATACGTTTGACAGTGATTTAATTTTCATTGACAAATGCTGTCATAATATTGAGAAGAAAGTGATATATTGTACCAACAGTAGTGGTCGACGCTCAGCCAGTCATATGGACCGGGCGAGCACCATATGCTTCTACCAAACTTGCCTTGGAAAGCTCTGGCTAAGAACTTGACAAGCTTAAGATACCAGTCAGGAAAAACGATTACCCTTGAGAGGTTCTTGCCATGTTTCCAGTTTCCTCATTTCCTGGAGGAAAGGAGGGGCCATCTCCTGGGGCAGCCACTCACCATCATGGGTATGAGTCAGGGTTCGCCAGATCCCTGCTCTGGGGATTTCTTTCAGGGCATCCCAAAGGCACTGGGGCGGAGGGTCTCCCCTGCGCCAGGCAGCACGCAGATCCCCTGCTGACAACCAGCATAATCGAAAGCCCCGAGCTGTTCAAACACCATTGATTTCCTGTTGGTTTGTGTTTGTCCTGGCTGCAGTTCCCTCCCTTAATACCAGTGGATGGTGTGTCCGCGTGTGCGAATGAGGCCAGGACCCAAGTCTGGCCCGTGTTACAAACTCATACAATCCAAGCATGGAGGGGACGGGCTTTGGGTCTTGGGAGTGCAGCTCATGACCTCCGTATCTCATCTGGGCCAATCAGAAATGTGAGTAGATCGTGTGTGTTTGTCACACCTGGGTGTGCGTGTGTGTGTGTGTGTGTGTGTCTGACTGAATTCTTAGCTAAAACTTCAGCCAGGTGATTTGACCAAAAGTGTGACAAGGTTGCACTTGCTCTGTTTTCCTAGCACTGAGCTTATTTATAATTTAATTTGGTTACTGTTCACAGAAAAAGCAACTGATGAGTAAAGTCACAAACAGTCTGGGAGAGAAGAACGCAGTGTGTGTGTGTGTGTGTGTGCGCGCGCGTGCATTCAGGGACACCCCATCCCTGTGTACATTCGGCTGGTGTCCTTGTCTGCTTTGCCAAATATGCGGGGACCTTCCATTCTCTGAAGGATTCCCATCCCAAACAAGGCTAAGTAAAGAAACAGGCATATGGCATGTATTGGAGATGGCTCAATGTTGGCACAGTCCATCCGCTGTGGTGAACAGGTATCTGGAAAAGACAGCCATCCCATCCTGCTCTTTTTGGAGCTTATCATTTATTTGGATTTTGTTGTTGCTGTTGTTGCTTTGTGTTTATTGTTATCTTAACAAAGAGAGGGAGAGGACGCAGTTCGCAGGACTGGGCACTGGTACAGCTCCTCTCCAAGATGGCTCCCTGCCTGAGCCCGGAGCTGTCCTCCTTGCAAGGCATTCTCTTCTTGCACCCCCGGCCGGGTTCTCAGCTCACGGGTGCTCCGGCTGGGAGCAAGGAGTGCCCGAGGGCTCCCGTGGGGGCATCTTAGTGCAGATGGCCCTCCGAAGGCGGCAAGAGTTCCTGGGTGTGGCCAAGGGTGTCCTTGGTCCCCAAAGAGAGTGCTGACTTGAAAAAGCAGGGCAGATTGGAGGAGCAGCTGCCCTCCTTGCGGATGGCATCCGTTGGTGGCTGTGTAAAGAGGAGCTCCGGACTGCCTCCCATTACCATTTCATTACGCGACAGCAGATCCATACACAGATCCATACGCTGCCTCTTGGATGGGGTTTCCAGACACAGCAGGACACGCAGAGAGAGCTTACCTCCTATTCTGCCTGCTGGAAACCCAGCTCCCTGCCATGTGGCGCTTTCTGAGCCGGTGGCTTCAGGCTCGCTCTGGGCAGTCCAGATGATGGGTGCAGCCCTTCTGTGGGCCACTCATGCTCTGTGCAAGGTGCCAGTGGCTGTGGCATTTTCCAGAAGAGGCTCCTGAGAGAAGGTATCAAGAACAAGCCCAGCCAAAGTGCATTTTCTCACCCAGGTACCCCTGGCCTTTGGAGTCTTGCTTAGCGGGGTCACCCACTTCAAAATGGTGCCAGCCATTAAAAAAAAGTGGTGACCATCTAATAAGAGTTGGCCCTTCTTATCTCCAGCCTGGCCACCAGCACTGCAGTGATAGAGGAAACAAGATGATCTGGGTCACAGATGGAGAGGGTGTGAGATTGGTAGCCCGTGGGCTGATTCCCGGACCGACGGCCACCGTCCCCCCGGCGGAAGTGGGGACTGGAGGGCTGCCCCGCCCCACGGTGCGGGATGCTGGCTCCCTCCTCACCAGGCCTCCGCGTCCTCACGGGTAGAGAATGAGGGTTGGGATGCGTTGCTTGTTAAATGGTCATGGTGTGCATGTTCTGCCAGCAAAGAGCTTCCTCTCTTGACCAACTAACAGATACAGTATTGAAAGAGAACATTCCGCAGGTTGGAGGCACAGGACAACATGATTCTTTCACCCCACCCACGTGGGATGGAGTCCAAGAGAAGTCAGGCCACGGCAGGTGTCTCCCCACCAGGCAGGGTGCTTTCTGGAGCCCTTTGCAGGCCCTCCTGAATCTCCGTGGCTCTGGGCCCCCAGGTTTTAGAATGTTCCTCTGGCTGGGTTGCTGGCTGCTACCCTTCAGACGTGGCACAGAGTAAACATCGGTCTCCTCCCGTTGAGGTCGTGTCTTCCTGCCAGGGGTCTCTGGGCCAGGGGTTTAATGCAGGGGCTCCCTTCCACAGACACCTGCATCTGGGACCTTGGCAAACACTTTCCATCTGTTTCCCAAATCTCCCGAAGTGGAGTTCTTCCCCCATACAGCTCCTGCCTTCAGCTGGCCATCAGTAGCCAGCAGCCTTGGATTTGTCCACGCTGAGTCCTGCCATGGCCTCATGTGCCTCTTATGCCAAAGGACGTGGGACAGCCTCACTTTTACGGAGCTTGAACTGGAGGAAGGCAACCCCTTGGCCACCTCCACGGAAGAAGAGCCGGTGGTCACAGCAGACCACTAACTCCCTCCAAAGAACCCCTCCGCTGTGCAGTTCTCTGCCTCAAAAAGCGGCTCCTCCATAACCTCCGGCTGGGTGTTGGCACGGAGTTGCGGACCCTTGTTTGCCAGTCCAGCGTATCGCTTTGGATAAAGCGAGCGTGCATTCCTTTTGTGCGGTGGGTAACCTTTTGGAGATTTCATCTGAAAAGCAACAGAAGCTCATATTTTAACGTCCTGCTCTACTTGATTATCAAGAAGCTCTTACTAGAATCTAAACCCAAATCTCTCTTTCTAGAATCTCAGCCCCTTTTCTCTTTTTGGGTCCTTGGTGAGTGCAGAGTTTATTAGTTGTCGGCTTCCAGTAACCCTTCTGGTATGTAATGCTTGATTAAGCTTGTTGCATCTTCGTGCTGCTGTTGGAGGGAGGCTGTGTCTCTCTTTGTGGTGGGGGTTACACGAAGCAGCAACGGATTTCCAACGGTTTTGTGCAAGGGCCAGCGTTATGTGGACAGAATAGATGGCCCCTTGGCTCTGCCGTTTGGTCTTTTGCTGGATGTTTAGGACATCGGAGCACAACATAAACATCCGGGTGGCTTCCTTGTGGACCACCCAGAAGCAGCCCACGCAAGCCCCGAAGGCTCTTCCCTGAATGTGCAGTCAGATAACCTCGTGCTGACTACTGTTCTCCTGTCCACACTGCTCCTGATCTCTGGGGAAGACCAGCATCAGACCGGATGGCAGGCCAGAAGGCCCAGTGCCGGCACCTAGACCCAGACCTCGCTCTGCTTTAGCACACCACCTGCAGCTTGTTTGGTGACTTTGGGGATTGTAACCTCCAATACTCCTCGACACTCCGACTCTCCGGGAAGAAGACCGTGGGGACTCCCCATGGAGTTGAAAGGTAGCCGCGGGCCAGATGAGCTCCGGCACAGAATTTGTATGTCTGTAGGTCAAGAGCCGGGCACACGATTGAACTCAGCAGATGGACTCTTCTCGTAGCTAACAAATTCTTTCTTCTGGGGTGTCAATTCACTCTAGCTTTTAATTTCAGATGTTGTATTTTTTAATACAAGGATTTTCCATTTATTTCTTTTATAGAATCTAATTTTCCTGCCAAAATTCTCCACCTTGTCACCTATCCTCTTAAATATATTAGGTACTGTTATTCTAAAGTCTGTAACTCTTTGAGACAATATCTGGATCTCCTGTAGGTTTGTTTCTATTACCTGTTGTCTCATTTTTTTTTTTAATCCTTGTTTTTGTTCCTTTGGCCTTATTTCTTGGTGTGCTTGGGAATTTTTATTGAAGTCAAACCCCGTGTATAAAAAAAAATGTAGATAATTTTAGGCTCTAGATGGGCACCATCAAATTTGAATATAATGTAAGCTAGATACATAATTTTAAACGTTAGAGTCATCACATTAAAGAAGTACAAAGAAACCAGTGAAGTAATTTTAATAATATGTTCCACTTGATATAATGTGCCCAAAATATTATCATTTGAACATGTACACAATATAACAATTATTAGATAGCCTGCATATTTTACGGTCCTAACTCTTGGAAATGCAGTGAATGTTTTGTACTCACGGCGCATCTCAATTCTGACAGAGGCACATACCGAGTGCTCAGTGGCCACTTGCGGCCAGTGACCACCATCTTGTACAGCATAGCTGTGGAGGACCTTGCATCCCCCCTGGGAAGTCTTACTTTTGTTTCCAAGAGGCCATGAGGCTTGGGGCTAGATCGCCTTCAGCCAATCAGAACTTGAGCAGGTTTCAAGGGTTTGTTTGTTTTCTGCCTGTTCTTATTCCCAAGTGCGTCCCTGCAGGGATCATCATTGAAATGAAAGTATGGAGTATTTGCCAAGGACCTTGTACCTCACCAAGCCCTAGATTCTAATTTTTGCCTCCTTGGCCCCTCAGACTCTGGAAAGCTCTGCTTTGCTTCTCCATGTCTCAGCGGCCACTCGGGAGTTCATGGCTGCCTCAGTGGGATAAGGAATGCCCGAACCAGGCCCAGCTCATCAGGATCCCTTATGCTTACAGTCTAGGCCCTTCAATCCTGGCCTCTTTGATAACACTCTTCTCCCTTAAAATAATTTAAACACACACACACACACACACACACACACACACACACACACACACATCACAGACACTATTTTCTGTTGCTGTTTTTCTTACTTGTTCTCCATGGGATGGTGGATTGGATACACGCCTTTTTGCCATAGCCAGAAGTGGAAGTAAAATAACATCTTCTTAATTAACTGAAACCAGATTGGTTTTTTTCTGTTTGGCAATCAGCACTGTTTCATCCCTTAAAAGAAGACTTATTTCTTTTCCTCTGGTTCAGCACATCCAGATCCCTGGGGAATAAGCTTATTTTTTTCCCCCCAATTCTAAGGATTGGCAAATTGAGGCATAATGAGTTTATTCGTGGTAAAACTGGGATTCCAATCCCAGTCTGTCTTTGTTCTCTGCCCAAGAGCTTCCCAACTGCATAGCAGGGAGGCTGTTGGCCTCTGTGGCTCCTGAAATCCCTCTCTGTGCCATCCCTCCATGTGGGAGCATGGAGAAATGGCAGAAGTGGTTATGATTCTGCACAAGCCCAGGGGTTCACAGAGAGCAGGAGGCATTCAGGAACGTCCTGAACTCAGGACGTTCAGTTCTTATCCAGCATTGGCTGAGATATCATTTTATACCAGACCTGGTGCTAGGCCCTGTGGAGGTGGGGGGTGACGTCATTGGCTGTTGAGGGCACGTTGTATACCTGTGCACGTCGGATACCAAGACCCTCCCGAGGGACACAGACACAGAGTTATGGAAACCTTACAACCCTGTGGGGCCTGACACGTTCCCACTTGTGTGCAGTTCCTGAACTAGCTTCAGTCTGGGTTAGCTATCTCCGTGTTGGCAGGCAGGACCTGCCCGCGTTTGAGGCCTTATGATATTGTGAGTATAAAATATTTAAATAAAGAATTTTATGGTCTAAGTGAGCTAACATCTTTGATATTAATAGAAATTTTACTTCTTAATGATAAATATCAAAGTGAATTGAAGCTTACTTTTAATGCGCTGCTTTTGGCACCATATGTTTTCCTTTTTAAAAAAGAAATCAACTTGTGTTTTCTTAAAGTCAAAGTAACTTTTACTTCTTTTTTTTCCGATTATCAAAAAGTAGGAGAAAAACCTTCAGCCATTTCTCACTCTGTGAAGACTGCCACAGTTTGGATTTGTTCCTTTCAGGTTTCTTCCTGTGTTTATCTTTTACCTAAATGTAACTCTATTGTACACATGATCTTGCATGTGATATATACATAATATGCAAATTTTTTCATATTATTAAATTATATGTACAAATATATGGCTATCATAAAATATCCTATTTGCAATTTTATAATCATTCCTCCTATTGTTGAATATTTAGGCTGTTTCCAGTTTTTTTATTATGACAAATATAACACAGGGAATGTCTTTGAACATGGCAGTAGCCCCTTTCATTCTTGTGTGCCCTTACACTTGACATTATTTCTCTAGGGCAGATTACCTGAAATGGAAGGACTGCATCGAATAACAGAATATTTACATGCTCATTAACTTAATTTTAAGCCTTCAATTTGCTCCTCAATTGGGTAGTCACTTCCCATCAAATTTGAAACACAGTGCAAGACCGCAGTTGGGTGGCTTCTCTTGTCTGAGACCCAACATCTGCCAGAAGGTGGCCAGCCCCTAGAGAGCCCCTCGCTGTGAGTGGAAAAGGACCCTGATTGACAAAGGCTAAGGATAACATTACTAAGCCAAAGGAGAGCCAATATGATGGGAGCGATGATACACTTGGATGCTAGCCTTTGGAGAAGAAAGGAAAATAAAGTTTGCTAGAGCACCTCACTCTTGGCAATGTTTATTATTGATGGGGGCTGTTGCCGATAGGATGTGTGTGTGTGTTGAATTTTGGCAACTGAATCCTATTTTAGATGCACTGAGAGCTGAATCCTATTTTAGATTGACTCATGTAAGGAACCCCGTGGTGACTCTATAAATCAGAAAGTTCGTTTGCAATGCAAATCCTCCTTTCCTAAGTAATCTCCAGCTCCCTAATTTTACAAATTGTATAGTGTAAATTTTTTTTTTATTTTTGTGTATAGATTTTTGCAAAGTACACTTTGGAGGACACTTGGGGTCCATTTCAGCCATGGGGCTCGTGGGTCTTGGTGGGAGAACGTTCTCCTGTTGGATCCTCCCCGAGGGCTGCCGGCTGAGTCCCAGGGATGGGATCTCTGCCAGGACCAGCACACTAAGGAACAAATGCCTCATAGGCTTCAGAGGAGACTGACAGGTGTCGGGTGGTTAGCAGGTAAAAGGTCAGGGAGGCAAGAGGAAATGCAAGGCCAGGGAGAGAGGGGAGACATGGGGTCATTCCTGAGTGAGGTGAACTTTCAGAAGGAAATCTTGATTTTTGTTAAGTGCTTGCAGGGGCTTCTCCAGCTCTAGCATCAGATTAGAATGCACCAAGAAAGGGGAGAATTTGGCTGCAGTATGCTCATATTGGGTTTGAGGAGATGGTACAAAGCGTTTTGTCTGAGGGTGAGGTGATTGGTGGCAAACGCCTTCTTTGAGTCCTTCCTTGGTGGATAGAGTGTCAGTAGACTGGGTCTCTTTGCCAGGGTTCCAGAGCGAAAGGGGGGGTGGTGCAGGGCCAACAGTCCAGTTCCCAGAGGGGCACGACTGAGATGTGTGATTTACAAAAGCCCCTGCTTTGGGGTTTGCTCCTACCCTCCCCTGTCCGTACCAAGAAGCCATTGAATAGGACCTTAGAAATTCAACATAGCATGGAAATCACATCTTAAATCCTGACCACGTAAAAAAAAAAAAAAAAATCCTGACCACGTTTAAAGTATTTATAATGACTGACTTCATTTCACAAAAAACCCCGGCTTTGCATAAATTAATATTTGCAATGGGCTGCGTGGCAATTTCCCAAGTTCTTAGAAAGCCTGTGGCAGGGGGCGCTTCTTCTCATTGCTGAGGTCACGTGTCTAACCTATGAACAGGTGTCCTTCCCACCAGTCTCGGACGCTGAGAAATGCTAACATGTCACTGAACTTTGCAAGTTACTGTATTTGCCGGGGGAGGGGGTGGTTTGCCCCAAACTCCAGACTTAACTGGAGGTGGAAATGAGAGAAGCACCCCAGGACCCAAACTCGACTCTGGGAAGACTTGGAAGGAGTCCCCTGAGCCACATCCCTACCGGGGCTTGTTGAAAATTCACACGTGTATCAGTAATTAGTTAACAATCAAGGTGTCCTAAACTTTTATACCATTTATACAGTGTTTAATTTACATTGATTTCTTAATTTTACATGTAGTAATTAATTTTGTCTTACTGACAGATGATTCTCAATGACTGATTTCAAGAGACATTCCTGACAGGTACTTTTTAACCCTTTGTTTTCCTTCAAAAACACATTCTATTCTCCTCGGGGTGGGGGGGTGCTGTCTGGGGCAATACAGGAATTTCGGGGAAGGGGGGCAAGCTGTGTGGAAGGGGGAGGCGGGAGGCCAGTCTTCTCTTAGAGCACATGTCTATTTAGAGTGTCTGGGTTGGATGGTGGCATTGGGAAGGACTTAAGGCTCCTCCAATTAACCCTTTGCTCCCTGTGGGAGTCGGGCCCACAGACACTGCCCTTAGGCCTTGCTTGACTAGACTCCAGGGTGTAAGAAGCATTTTCTCCCTTTGGAGGACAAAGCAGAAATCCCCAAATTTGCTTTGCATGAAAAACTGGGAGGAATATAAGGAATGGACCCAATTTAAAGGCAAGTGGGGTTTTTTGGTTACTTGCGTTTTCCTTTAACACACACAAGCGTGGTGAAAGTCATCACCCGGTTGCAAAACAAGATCATAAAATGACAGTGTCGCCACTGGTACTGAGGGAATCCTGTTATTTTAATTTTATCCGGACAAGAAGTGCTTGTCTATGTCAGGCATCTCTGGGACACGTAGGGACTCTGATGCCAAAACAAGGCAGGTTGCATTCTGCTATCTTCCTTTAAAAAAAAAAATGCTTTCTTTCATTTCTATCTGGCAATCTGTGAGTATTCTTTTGTAACTATTGGAGTTAAGGCATGGACACCTCCAGGGGTGAAATTATAAAGATGGAGAGAGATGTTATAATGGATATTTCTTTTTAACATCTCATCTTGAAGGAATGCTCTGCCCCTTTGCACTGCAGGAGATGACCATTGGGGCAACATTTCTGTTATTTTGAATGAGGAGGACATGCACCCTTTATTTTGCAACTTTCTACCCTAACAACCTTTTAGATGTGGTTACTATCCAAGTCACAATTTCATATTAATAAACGATGAAAAAGGTAAATGAGGATCAGATTATTCTAACACTTCCACGTTAGAATCTGTGTCTATCGCTCCATCTTCTTCTTTTTTTTAAGATTTTATTTATATATTTGAGAGAGAGAGAGAATGAGAGAGAGAGCATGAGGGGGGGAGGGTCAGAGGGAGAAGCAGAGACTCCCCCATGAGCAGGGAGCCCGATGCGGGACTTGATCCCAGGACTCTGGGATCATGACCTGAGCCCAAGGCAGTTGCTCAACCAACTGAGCCACCCAGGCACCCCTATCACTCCATCTTCTACATTGGCTTGTACAACTTCCTAAGTGGAAAGGAGATTGTTGTGCCATCTCCCGGTGGCTGCATCCCACTTAGATGACGGTGACCACCCTTCCAGTCATTGCTCTGACCCTGAACATCAGCCATGTGTTCCCAAGGATGAAGGAGCATGTGTTTGGCAAATGCTAGGAGGACATGTTTGGAGAGTGCCCTGTGCCTTTTCCCAGCCTGGCTCTTCCCAGGGTCGGCTTTGGACCCGGGCCCCAAGGGCAGCAGGTCCCCGATGGGGTCAGCATCTTCTGCAGGCTCCTGCTACCGCCTCTGTAGCTCTGTCCCCGAGGGTAAGACTTAGGACCCCGTGGGGAGTTCTGCCATTATCGTTCCCGAGTACTGTGCCCCTCGCTATTTATTCAGATCTGGTTTGGCTTGTAGTAACAAAGGTCTTTTTGTGCCTCGTGGTTTCTCTGCCCCTCTGCCTGCCCTTTCATTCCTGAGGCATCTATTATTACTGTAATGTGACTAAGGGGGCCTTTTCCCCCGAATTTGCCTCCCAATACTCCCCTGTGGAAAATAGTACGTTCTCCTCTGCATCTGTCATGTTCCACCTGTATGCAGCGGAGCCGTCTTGGGATAGGCACGAGCATGCCCGTGACGGTGCGCGTGTGTAGTTCCTTCTATGGGCATAAAAGTGCACGGAGTATGTTTACGAAGGTGCGCGTGTGGGTATTGCCACACAGATGTGTGCATCTTAGCAAGGCTCCAAGGTATGTTTGAGAGAGTTGACATGTCACCCGTGGATGTGTGCTGGTGTCCGTGTGTGCATGTGAAGGCAGGACCGTACCCATCGCTGCGTACCGCTGGTACCGTTTGGATCATAGAGCCTTAGCCCCTTAGATTCATACACTCCATCTTTATCTGTGTTCATTATTCATGTGGCAATTAGTGGCTATGCCCCCTCGTTGGCCACAAACAGTCTCATTGTATATTGGGGACAGTCACGTATTCACCAAATTTCAACAAATCCTTCCCAAAGCTATTGTCCTTATAACACTAACTGGCACCTGCCCTCCGATATTATACCTGCAGGAGAAATTCATCACATTCGAGCACATTTCCTAAGCAAGACTACTGATGCGTTATGTTTAAAAAATTAATTAAAAAAATTCAGATCTCGGGAAATTCCAGCAGTCCGTTTCCTCCCTTTATCCTAATCTCTTCATGGTAATGCTCACAAGTACCCTCGGTCCAGACAATTCTTCGTTCATTCTCCACCCCCACCACACTCAGACCCAAACTCCCCACCACTGGAGATTAGCCTTTTGTGAGGCAGTGCATCAAAAGCTTTCTTAAAGTCCCAGTAAATTATACCCCTGGTTTCCCTCTTCAATTCTTTTTTGTTACTTTTTCAAAATATTCTATTAGTTTTGTTACGTATGATCTCCCTTTTGTGAATCCATGCTGAATATCTTTAATTAAATCATAACTTTCCCTATTTTGTCCCTGATTAGTGTTTCCAGTGTCTTCCCCACTGCTCTAGTCAACCTTACTGGTGTTTAATTCCCTCGATCTCCCTCGGAGTCGTTATTAAATATAGGTGTTGTGTAAGGGCTCTTGTCCACTGGTGCTCCTCCTCTTTCCCGGGGTATTTTTAGAAGGTATTTGCTAATCCTTCCCCCGTTTCCTTGCCTCCTCTCTGCACAAATCCTAAGATGGGTCCCGGAGTTCCCTGTCTTCAGACTCTCTAATTTCTTTCTCACCTGTTCTGCTACGATACGGATTTCCTTCGGAAATATTTTCCTCTCCTTGGGAAACGCTTGTCTGCTGCTAGGATCTGCTCTCACCTCCCCTTTAGGGACAAGAAGGCCAAGCCTCTAGTGTCCATTTTCTTTAGCAATTGTCACCCCTTGTTCCAAGAAGCTGTGCTCCTCGCCGAGGCCCAATTCAGAAGTGGGAATTTCCTTTCCCGAGGGCTGGTAGCCTCACTGGCTTGAAATTGGGGGCAGGGAGTTCCGACCCTTGGGTAGTTAAACTGTTTTTGATGACCTCAGCTGTTCTAGGGGAAGCGTTTCGTCCCACGGCCCGCCTGACTACCAGCGCTAGAGGAACCTGCCTCCCGCGGTGGGTTTTAGGGAGTTGTGAGGTTTCCCATGTGCCGTCTTGGAAATCTTTCCTCTGGAGTAAACTGCAGGCCGGCGGCTCCCCTGTCCTTGCGGGCTAAGAGGTGTTGCTGATTCCCACGTACCTGCTGGACTGGCCCTCTTGCCTTCGGGTTGCACCGTGGACTTGTCCTCACAGAATTTGCTTCCTTTTGCACCTTTGTTCCCAGGGCACAGATTAAAGGGCTGCCCCTTCAAAGGGGCACACCCAGGGGCTGTCGTCCGTGCCTCCTGGCAGGTGCCCCGGCCCAAGCGATGGCCACGGTGAGGGGGTTTCATGCCCCTGAACTGAGGACCCGCGGAAGCCTCTTTAGATGCACTATTCTCTCCTAGCTTGACCTCATTTCCTTTTCCAGCACACACAACCCAGATCCACACACAGCAACATCGCTCTCAGGTTGTAAATTCTACACCAAATCAAAAGGCCAAATCCTTCCTATAAACCCACGGGCCGCTTGACCTACATAACACCAAAGAGCCTGGTGCTGATGGCTATCGTGGGCCCGGTGGGCTGGGGAAGCAGAGGTGTGAGGTCCAGCCCTGCTAGGGCGCGCCTTAGGTAGGAGGGCTGCTTCTCCGGGTCATGTTGCAGAAACAGCGGCAGCCAAAAATCTCCACAAACTAGGTATGAGTCATAAATAGTCCTTTGGACATTGTTCCACGTCAAAATGCACACAGCCCGTGTCCCTCATCATGCAGATGGCTAAAATTTGCACACACAGTGGGATTTGGAAATTCAAAAGCTTAACAAAAGCAGTCTATACACACACCCGAGCCAGTTTTTAAAAAAACTGTATTTAACTGAGTCAAATAGCACATTACTTTGGGGAAAAATGAAGATCCTTCAAACTGGCTCAAACGTTGGCTTTAAAAAAACCAGTTGCGTGGTATGAACGGGGTGATGATACGACGTAGGCACAGCAACAAAAAGTAGATGGGCAGGGCTCCCTGCAAACTTCGGGGTTTCTTCTTCACTCCCTGTTGCTGTTTTTGCAAGGAAAGAGGCCACTGCCCCTTTGCCTCAGGGTTATGGGGTGGGACGGCCTGGGCTTATAATCCTACGGTTCATCAGGATCTGGAGACCCAGGACCCGGAACCCAAAATCTTGATCCACCTCACTGAGCCACAAACAGCTGCCCCAGACAGGGAGTGCAGTCCTGTGTCAGCCTCTGAGCGCCGCTCCAAAAGCAATTTGTAGATGGACTTTCTAAGCGAAAATAAGAGACACAGGTGCTTCATAATAATTACTTGCGCATTCGCAGAATCGGACATTCTGTCATTTAATAGACCTAAAACTAAAAAGCTTTTGTCTGTGAAAGGTGACCAATAGAAAAGGAGTTTGGATTATATGATATCCCATAACTTAATCATATGGCTCTTAAGAGGGGGACATACACAGCTGTGTCTCACTAATATGCATGCAATATGTGTAAACTGATACGCTTTAATTCTGAACTTGTTTTTAGCAGGAAGAAAAAAGCATTTAGATGAGGAACATTAAGATTCAATATTAACCATTTTTTCCCCTTTGGGCAAAATTATTCATCACTTGATATTTATTAAAGCAGCATTTTTTTTTTTTTTGCTATAGTGAGATGCATCCTGCTGAAAATTTCCCAAACATCCTCAAAGTTATGTGGCAAAGTAAAAATAGGGAAGACAACAGAGAGCAGCCTCCTTTTGGCCACAGAGAGACAATAGACTGGAAAGGTGGACACTTGTTCTTTTGAGGCCCCAAACCCATCCTCACCCCCCAGACCAAGGGACCGGGGCAAAGTTTGGAGTCATTCGGGAGGGGCTGTCCGGTTGTCTGTCTAACCCTGTTACTGATACTTGATGTGCCTGTGTGCTCTGACGTTTTAATTGTTAGTTGGAACTGGTTTAACCTGAATGATTTAAGTATATTTGCTTTAATAATCTTAAGCAAAAAAAAAAAAAAAAGAACTAAGACAAAGGAATTGTAGATTAGAGACTTTATTTTCAGGGCAAAATGATACGGATAAGTGAACATCAACTGACCAGAAATTATTTGCTTCTGTCTGTTAGACACGTAATGGAGTCATTTAACTAGTCAAATTAGGAGCTGCAGAAATGCTCCATGCTTCATTATTGAGTTCGAATGGGCACCATTTTACATTTACGTCAAAAATTATCTCATAGCAAATTAATGTTTTCATTGTGCCGAAAAGCAGAAGCTACGCAGTGTTAGCACCACCTAGAGGTGATCGCAAAAGATGCTTCGGAGGGATGATCCACTAACAAGGACAAGATGATCAATAGATTAGTTTTAGGGAGTGGAGCCCTGACCCCGTTTTCAAGTAAGAGCATAGTCTCTGAATCTAATTGGCCGGGCTGGGCTTATGATGTTAGGTTCTGAGGGTCCCGTGAAGGTGTCCTTAGACGTGGCCCAATACTAAATTGTGCTGGAATGTCTCTGCAAGATTTCCAAACTGTCCACACTCCTCTTTAAGTCTTGAAAACAATCCGTTCTTTTATTTATTTTTCACACTTTGAGGTTTTTTCACCTGCAGAGTTACATTTTATCAAAATCTCATATTTTAGCTAAATTAGCATTTCTGTAACGAAGCATTGTAAATTGGCATCTTTATATTCTTTCTTTTGTTGTTTAGTAAAACTTGCTATCTAAGGAACGAGGCAAAACATGACATCGTTTCATCTTAAACAATCCCGAAACTGGTAAAACCTCCGTTCAAACGGGTTACGATGGTTGGTAGACTTCTCGGGAATGTTGGTCTCTGTTCAATTTGGAGAGAAATCATTTAGGATAAAATAGCAAACCCCTCCCCAATAAAAATATTTATTAAGATGATGTGTAGGCACTCTGACTCTGGGAAGCTGGAGCATACAGACAGAGCAGAAGCAAAGCAAAGAATCGAAGCATAAAAATAGCATTGAGAACTCGGGAATATTTTAAGACAATATTGATGTCTAAAATATATGTGAATGACTGCATAATGATCGAGGCAGACATAATTCAAAGTACAGTCAGAATCTGGCCTCCAACTCAGAGCTTTAAATTCTCCAAAAGACATCTGTTTGCCAAGAAAGCCTCCCCAGCAGCTGCTCCCTATGAAGGGGACAGCCCTGGGCAAGGTGGGGAGCTGACAGGTACAGGACCCTCACAGGGGCGGGAAGGCCAGCATCCTTTCTCCCTCTCTCCTCCAGTACTCAGGTCAGTGCTGCTCAAGCCCCAGGGGAGGGAGGGAGGCGCTTGTATTTCTCGTAGCTGGATATGGAACTTTGCCGTCTGTGTTTCTTAGGGGAGCTCTGCACGTTTCAGCAACTCCAGGGGCCCAGTTTGGTAACGTGCTTCTTGGATGCTGACAGGAGGGTTGAATTCCCCTCTCTGGCCCTAACTTTGTTCACGCAGCTGCTATAACCCTGATACTCAACCCTCACCAAGGAGAAGCTGGAGGCCAACGAAGCAGCAGGTGTAATTTCTAAACAAAATAGGGTGTTCTGATTAAAAAAAAAATGGATAAGGACAAGTACATACAATAGCCCCCGTTTTACTCTTAACCGGGATTCACAAATGACCGTTTTTAATTAAAATGCTGCCTGCCAACCTATTTTGCAGACCAAAAAAAAAAAAAAAAAAATTACTCAGAATGTTATCAACCCCTCAGTTTCTGCAAAGAGGCTGTATTTTCAGATATCAAAGAGGGGATCTCCTTTTGAAAACACATTATTGTTGGTGATCATCTGAGTCTGGTAAGTACAGTATTTGAAACCCATGCTGTGTTGAAAAGTTCACGAATTTTGCTGTGACCTTAGGGCCACAGCTAGGATAATGAGAGATGGAGAGATGCGGGCCCTGTCTGAAAGTGAGTTCTCTTTTGTTCTAACGGAAGCTTTGTGTGTGTGTGTGTGTGTGTGTGTGTGTGTGTGTGTGTGTGTGTGTGTGGCTTAAGCTAGTGGTTCAATAGGATTTCTTTGAAACAGAAACAAAACTGTTAAGAGCTGGTAACAAGTACTTTAGTCTGCTCTCCCCCCTTCAAATGCAGGGAGAATTTTACCTCTTCTCATGAATCTTGTCTGCTGAAATGTCTCAGTCTTCATGTTATGTTTACCAAGGCCAGGCCGGAGGATCGGATAATTTATAACCATTCCTACTGGGTTTTATGTAATAACTTTGGAACTCATATAAAGTAATGATCCACAAACTCTTTTAATGTTCATTATAAAATATGAAATATTTCTCAGAACCATTGCAATTATGTGACCAGACATAACTGTTTCACACATGAGTAAATACAGGGAGGTTTAACATAACTTTATTATCTTCCTGTCTTTTCTTCTCATTGATGTGATAATACTGTTTTAATATTTTTCTAAAGAAAAGTTAAGTAATTTTAGAATCTCTACTGAGGCCCACTTTATTGGCTTTTGTAATAGAACTCTCAAATCTAATTGTATTTATGCTCAGACTGACACCAGTAAATGTCGTGAATGGAAGGGAAATGCCCCCAAAGCTGTGTATTCTGTAATTATCGATAGATGTGTCTCTGCTGACAAGGCCTGGGGATTTGGGGAGAGTCGGAGAAGCAAAACCGAGACAGAAGCACACACTTTTCTACAGTCACCGGAGGCCCCGTGGATGCTGAGGGGTGCTTTTCTTTTTCTTTTTTTAAGATTTATTTATTTATTTATTTATTTATTTATTACTTATTTATTTTGGGTGGTGGGGGAGAGGCAGAGGGAGACGGAGAATCTCCAGCAGACTCCCTGCTGAGCACGGAGCCCAATACAGGGCTCCATCTCAGGACCCTGAGATCATCACCTGAGCCGAAACCAAGAGTCGGTCGCTTAACCGACTAAGCCACCCAGGCACCCCGAGAGGTGCTTTTCTAAGGGGCAGAGGAGCCTGATAGTTGTGTAGGACTCATCATGAACCTTTCCCCTCTACTGTGCTGTGTGTGCCCCCTCTGGGGTCTGGAGCCAGGAGCATGAAACTTGTTCTAAGGAAGGCTGATTTCCAAAGAGAATTTTCCTGGGATCCCGGTGCTGGTGATTTGAGCTGAGTGGCATCGTCCTGGTTGCTGGTCTTTACGTCTGGGGGTCTGGGCAGCTGTCCTTGGGCATAATGGGTCCTGCAGTGGTGGAAGCCGGACGGGAGTTCTGGAAACCCACTTCTGGCTCGCCGCATGGGGCAGCCTGTCCTCCAGGACTATGGTGACTATTTCTAGTTTGGCAAGAGTAGAGGTGGAAGGTGCTGAATCTGGGCATCTGCATCTTCTGGGGAAGGGAAAGCCTTTCCCCACTCTCAATCCAGCTCTTACTTAGCCCGAAACAGGTGCTTCTCCAAATCTAGTGGGCAAACAAATCACTGTGGATCTTGTGATAATGCAGATTCTGATTCAGAAAGTTTGGGAAGGTGTGAGATTCTGCCTTTCTCATCTGCTCCTGGCTGATGCCAATGCCACTGGTCCATGGATCCCAAGCTGACCCTGGGCTCTTGTCTCCCTTCTCCTCCCTGTTTAGCCCCTCGGGGCAAGCGAAGCTGATGAGAGGTGTGGAGGGTGAGGTGAGGCCCTCCGAGCAGCCCAAGTAGGACAACGGGACATACAGGGTGGCCTGGGGGCTGCGTCTGCTCACAGAGGTATTTCTGTTTGGCTTGTGTGATATTTACACTTTGGTCTTCAATGAGTCGCAAGCATTCGAAAACTGTGAGATGTTTACTTACAAATCCAGGGTTTCAGGTTCTCTGGAAAAAGGGACAAGTGATGAGGCTGCTCTCTTTAGGGACACCTGGCTCTCCATTTCTTCACGGACCACCCCCTCACCCCTAGGCATTCCGCCCAGGCTGCAGGGCTCAATACTCCGCGTGTTACAGGCAGGCATGAAACCTGGGGACCTGGCCCACACAGGGAGGTTGCAGGGGTGGAGGCTGGAGCTGTCAGGACCTGAGAAATCAGAACCCAAACTCTTCCCCAGGGCTCCAGCCCTGCCTTCAGGCAATGGCAGCCTTCGTGAGCCTTCATGTTTCAGAGGCCATTCAGTAGCTCTGCTGTTCTCCCAAGCAAGCCACTGGAGAGTGTGAAATTCTCAGCTAATTAAATGTCTCCCTCCCTGTGGCCAACGCCATGTTCGAAACGAGTGGGCATGTGGAGAGGGCTCCCTGGCAGAGGAGGGAGCCAAGGGCAGTGTCCGGGTGGCTGCATGGGGTCCAGAGGAGGGGAGCCCGTCCTTCCCCTGGGGGTGGCCAATATTCATGGCAATTGGGCATGACAGTCATCCAGTTCCTAGCTGGGCAGTTTGGGGGTTTATCACAAAATCTGAAGTGTTCACTGGTGCTCAGAAGAAACCGAAGTGTGACTGTTTGCCCTGGGGGGGTCCCCTTCACCCCCCTGCCCACATTCAGGGATCCCCAGACACTCCTGGAAACCGAGGGCCATGCTGGAGTTTGATATGGCAAAAAAACAAACAAACAAACAAACAAAAAAACAGCCAAAGTCAACGTTTGTGCCCTTCGGATGTGCACACCTGCTCCCAGCTTCAAGGTTTCCATCCTTGAGCAGAATTCAGGGGTAAAATCTCAGGAGTGTTTTACTGTTGAATGCTGGTTAGAAGCAGGGTCTTCCTGCCGCCAGATTCCTCCAGCTATCATTCTGCACAGTGAACAGGGGAGGGGCGGCTCCAGCGGAGCTCTGGGCCTCCGAGAAAGTCAGAAGCAGAACGTACCTTCAGGGGCTCAGAGGGACTCCCACAGGACCCTCAAATGGGCAGCTGTCAGCACTCTGTCGCTGGTTAAATACATTTCATTTGACTTAAAATCTCTACTTTTCCTTCCTTTCACAAAATGGAGTGGGACAGTCATTTAGCAGGTCCTATATGGCTAGCGTTTGGAATGCTCAGTGACAGAATGCACAGGAATAGGCAGCTGATGGCAAGAGGTTCCTGCTCTCTTCGAGACTTCTCGCAGGGTTCTGCTCATTCCCATCTGTGCAAAGGGACAAGGGGGTCTATGACACGTTGCCCACAAAGCAAATGGCACCCAAAGGTAGTCACATGCAAGAGGGACGCCATGCCAGGGGCTGGGCGCACTGCTGGGGACAGGGGGCTGGCTGGCAGCCACGGAGCGGTGAGGAGCTGGAGAAGCTAAGTCTGAAATCGGCCTTCACCCCAAAGGACTTCGCAGGCTACTTGTGGAAGTGAAACTGAAGCATATAAATCATGTTGCTACCTGAGACAGTGAACGATAAAGTCAAAGTAAATGGTGGAAAGGAAGCGAGGGCTGGGAGGAGGGTGGGATGGAGCTGGGTCTTGAACGACAGGGAGGGTCTGACAGTGTTTTACAGCTTCATCCAAGAAAGGCAGGTAGCAAGGATTTCTTCTCGCTCTTGGTCTCTTTTTCTCTGATCAGTTAAAAATTCCACTTCCATCGATGTCTGCAAATATTTGGAAGGGCCCCCCAAACAAAGGCAAGCCCTCTTAGCTGCAACAAGTCACAGCCTTCTGGAGACCTACCCTGGGGTTCCTCTCCAGCTTGTCCTTGCTATTACTCAATGGAACGATTGCCTGGTCCTCTGAATCGAGAACTACTTAAAATAAAATGACTGTGTTTTATATGATGAATTTAATTCTTTTCTAATGAATTTTATCAGACTGTTCTTCTTAGCACAATATTGCAATACAGTGGTGCTGGACTATTTTCTAGCATAAGAAAATAAATTAATTTAGGATTTTTTAATCACATTAAAACAATATTAAAACCTCAGCATGCTTTTGGTTAGCCCGTTCGCTGGAACACACTGCGCAGGCTCCACAGCAGCCCAGCCAGGGAATGTGCTGGGCACTGTCTCTGGACGCCCCGCGCACCGAACTGCAAGAGTGAGGTAAGCGCCTTGAAGCACACTCTCCAGAGTCAGAAGGAGGCATTCCCGTCTCGGCAGGGATGCAATAATACATCTGCTCTCTGGTCTGTGACGCTCGCCGTCTTCCCCGGTGGGTCCCTGGACAGCGACGCCTGTCACCTTGTTACGAGGCCCTACAGAAAGCCGGGCTCACCCCTGACACGGCAGAAATGACTCGGGGATTCCGAGTCAGTGTCCTTAGATGCCCCGCACGTGGAGGGCCTCGTTCGGACATCCCTAACTCAAGGAAGCCTGCGCACATCACATGGGGTCTGTGCAAAGCATGGAAATTGCAGCGGAGGCTCAAGGGGGTGGGCACCCAGCGACACTGGAACTGGAGAACCTCCTCTGAAGGCTTTCTTGCCCCAAGCTTGTCCGCTTTGCAAAGCCCCCTTCTTCTGGAGTTGATTCACAGTTCGTCCGTGGTTGGCCCTTCCACAGTGCGAGCCAGCAGGGGAAATATTTCAAATATTTCATCTGAGATATACAGATGGTGGCAATGCTAGCATTAAAAAGGCCAGAAAGAAGGGGCGCCTGGGTGGCTCAGTTGGTTAAGCGTCTGCGTTCGGCTCAGGTCATGATCCCGGGGTCCTGGGATGGGGCCCCGCATCGGGCTTCCTGTTCGGCGGGGAGTCTGCTTCTCCTTCTCCCACTGTGCCCGCTCTCTTGCTCTCTCTCAACTGAGTAGATAAAATCTTAAAAAAAAAAAAAAGAGGCAGAAAGAAAGTATCCAGATCACACGAGTGTGGTTGCCCGGTGGCATAGCTTGGTCACCATTGGCAGACCGGATCCCCAAATCCGGTCACGTTCTGGCAAGTAGAAAGCATATAAAGGACAGAGTGACAGAGAGCACAGGATGGTGCCATACAGGTTCCAGCTGGAATGTGATGTCCAGGAAGTGACTGAAACTCCCCGAGCTTCAGTCTTCTTGTCGGCACAATGAGTAGGAGAACAGAAC
Organism: Callorhinus ursinus; assembly: GCF_003265705.2. Lineage (NCBI taxonomy): Eukaryota > Metazoa > Chordata > Mammalia > Carnivora > Otariidae > Callorhinus > Callorhinus ursinus. The sequence continues at coordinate 8,247,480 of NW_027397123.1, read as the reverse complement.
CTGCCACAAAGAGCTCCAGAGTCCCCAGGCAACGACATGGCAGGGATATCATGAGAAAGCATTAACGTCCAAGGGGGGCAGGGATAGACCCTGGCTTACTGTCCTCGCAGCTTCTGCGAGACCACTCCGTCTGAGTCTTCTTTCTGCCTCATGGGCTCCTCTTGCTTGGTCTATTTTGCTGGCCCTTCTCCTTTGCTTGCCTTCCTCGGGCTCCTTGTCTCCTGGGACATCTTACTCTTTGTTAGAGATTCCACACCACTTGCGTGTGTGTGGGGAGGTTCTCAGACACAAACCTGAAGCCCCTTCTCTCCTCCAGAATTTCTTTCCTAAGTTTCTATTGGAGTTCTCCACTTGGATGTTTCATGACATCAAACCTAGGAGTTCTCCTTGACCCTTCCCTTTCCTCAGTGAGTGCCTCTAATCCACCAGAAAGCTCTGTTTCCAAAGTCTGTTTCCAAATAAATCAAGAATCCCCCTTTCCTTCCATCTGTGCCCTTCTATTATGGGGCCATTATCTCATACCTGGGCAATGTTATCAGATCTTCGAGGCCTCCCTCCAAACCACTTTATACCGTTGAGCTACAGTGAGCTCCTAAAGTTATAAAAAGGACCATATATTCTCTTAACACCTTTCAATGGTTTCCCATCCCCTTTCAATTAAGCTCCAAGCTCCCCTCGGCCACAAAGCCCAGAGACATCGGGTCCCTACCTGACCCATGACCTTGTCTTGCAGGCTCTGCTCCAACCACATGGATCTTCTCTCTGATGTTTAAACACTGCCAGCAATTTGATACCTCAGGGCCTTTGAATATGCAGTTCTTACTGTTTGGAATGATTGATAAGGTCTCCTGTCACCACACACACACACACACACACACACACACACGCACGCACACATAACGCATACGCATGTGCCTGCACAAGGTCTTGTATGACCAACCCCTTCTCATTCATTAGATCTCACTTGAAATATCTTGTTCTCAAAAAGGCAGCTTACAACCATCCATTCAAAAATGGCTTATTACTCTAGTATTTCTTCTCTCGGTCCTTTACTTACTTCTTAGCAGTTATTAAAAATTGTGTGTGTTCAATTTCTTCATCTTATTTTTGTTGATTCTTTCACCAAACTGAGAACTCCAAGCAGTCAGACACCCTATCTGTCCTGTGCACTCCTTTGTTCCTCCTGGGGACCATAGTGCCTGGCCCACAGGGGAGGTTCGAGACGTATTTCTTGAATGATTGAATGGGAAAATATAGAGAGATATGTCAAATGCATAACATTCAGCCTGGTTTTTGGTGCTTATGTAAACAATTTTCACTCCAGTTTAGAATAGGTTTCTTGTGTCCAGTTAGTAATGTCTGTTATGCCTGTTATGGATGTTGAAACACAAGTGCCAAGGAAATCTAATTTTACCAATTGCACGGGGATTGTTCAGAGATTTTTTTTTTTATACTAGAAAAGCTCCTCTGAGCTCTTTGGCAAAGGTGAAGGTGATGCATGCAACCGTGGTCTACAGAATGAGCGCTTGGACTCCTTCCCGAAGAGTAGAGTCAGATTCTGTCCTTGCCCTCATCCCATTTGGTACAGAGGTGTGTTTGTTTATGTGTGCGTGGGCACATGCATGGATGGTGATCCCCTTTGATAGATTATCAGTGATGTCATAAAGCTCCATTTATATACCTCCTTTGAAAAGGACATAGAAAACATATCTAAGAGATTTGCTAACAAATAGTGGTAACAGGACCGGGTCACTCTGCTTCTCATTGGAGATATGATCATTGGCCATTTTATCTGTGGAGACCTGAAGATCTGGGTGCTTTTGAAGAGAACCGAGGTGGCAGGAAGACCCACATGATACTGACACCATCACCCAAATGTCTCTTGCAAGAATGACTGCATTTTGGAGCAGGCACCTTTGTGGGAGGCACTATTTTACCTAAAAGTTGTCACAAAGAAGCTGTTTTAATGTTGACAACCCTGGATCAGATGGATTTCTGTCCATCTTTCCATCTCCTTGGTCTTGTAGTAGTAAAAATATATGTATCATTTCACCCTGGGGATTCTGATGTTAAAATATATAAATGAAAGAAATTGACTCTGGGCCTAAAAATAAATACATAATGCAATAATAACTGAAAAACTAATAAATATCTATCACCATTATATTTCAAGATTTCCCAAAGATATCTGAAGAGCACTTAATTGTTACTGAGTAATCAATTATTCAATTAACCTTCTTCTTATTGGATATATATTTGATACAACTTTTTGAAGCTTCAGCTTTAAAAGGTTCCTATCGATTGAAAGTTTCAAGGCCATATGGCCTGAGTATTGGATTTGTGCCGTCTTGATTGACAGTGGAGACTCGTAATCACATGCAAATATTTCAGATGGTGTGAGTTTCAGTGATGAGGCTACAGTGGTGATGCTCCTTTTGCAGATAAATAGATTTATGTGCATGTGTTTGTATATCACATATGCAAAATCTCTGCTCCACGCAGCCCTCCTGCAGCCCCGCGCATACACGCACAATGCCTGTTTCATTTAGTACAAACGTTGACCAAATAACAGGCCCCACTCCAGACGTGAGCCCACTGTTCCAAAGAGTAACTGCATCATCTCAGAGGCCACTGGTGATTCAGTGATTCGAATTTTGGAAATCTTCTATTTAAATAAGATAAGAGACTAACAATGCTCTCAAATGCAAAAATTAAATTGCATGAAGCTTGGGCTTGCAAGTGAAAATTTCAAAATCATTTCAATGCCAGGGAAATCTTTTCTGCTCTGTTTTGTCCTATTTTACTCTTCTAGAATCTTCGTAGGCAACCTTAGGTTTCTAAGAGCTGGCCCCGATGGTTTCTCTTAATTTAATCTTTCTCCTGATGAGAGTTTTATGTGTGGGTGTGAGGAAGCAAACAGTGGCCGTAGTATTCTTGCGTGATGTGAGTCAATAGATACAAGGCAATGTTCAAGAAATCTTTGGAGTGTGTTGCTGGGGCAGAGGGTGAGGCTGGTGTGATGGGTTCCGAACACATCCTTGGAAGCATGGAGCCCCATAAACACGATGCGGCACAAATGGGCGCAAGCTTTCTGGAAACCAAGGAAGAAATATGGATTCAACAGACACAAAATGTGCATTTCCTTCCACTCAGCAATTCCAATTCTAGAAACCCAAAGAAAATTATCTGACATTTGGGGAAATATTTTTCTATAAGGATATTCATCGACACATTCTCTATAATGGGGAAATAGAAATAGAAATAGAAAACAAGCTATATGCCCATGAATCGGGTAAAATTAAATAAATGAGGTGTCCCCACATGAAGGAACACCATGTAGCCATAAAATTATATTGCAGAGGAATAATTAATGATGTGGAGAAATATTGACAGTACCTATAACATTTAGTGAAAAGCTATATTTGAAGCATAAATTTTGTAAAAACATATTATATTGTTATGCACAGAAAAAAAAAAAGAGGAATGAATTTACATTCAGAACGCCCAGGGGTCATTTCCAGGTATTGAGATGATGGGAGGACATTAGTCATTCTGTCTTTATGCTTTTCTTTATTTTCCAAATCTCCTATATATTTTAATAACCAAGCCCTGAAGATCTTGAAATTAGCATAGTTTAGTAGTTCAGAGCTTAAATTATTGGATGCACCGAACTTTCTTGAAAATGCCTTCTGATGATGGGCTCTCTCTCGACTCTACCTGGTGCCCCATCTCCGAACCTGCCTGCCACCCCTCTGCCCGCCACCCCTCTCCCCACTGCCCATTTACAGAGGCCCCGGCGCCTGAGCCGTGGGTGCTGGGATGGGCCCCCCAGAACACAATTGTAATCAAGATATTAGCAAAGAGTTTCTGTCCTGGAAAATACCACAAACAGGCTCGGTTTGACCTCCTTAATGCAGGAGCACTTTAGTAATCTGTGCCTAATGATTTTTTACATTAAGCCCCAGCTTGTGTTGGGCCCTTGTGAGGCACAGTAATTTAAGAACAGTCATTTTGCACATTCCGATCCCATTATGTTACATTGTTACTGAATAAAGACTGGTATTATGTTGCTCCCATAAAGGGCAGAAGTGGCCTGAATTTTATCTGCTGAACGAATCAATCTGGATTATGTCAGCTGAAAAGAATTGCAGACTGCAGTGTCTCCCGCAGATGGGGGGGGGGGGGGGTTTTTTTTTTTTTAATGTATCTGTTAGTTCTGAATACATGAGCTAAGATAATACCTTGTGGTGACTGAAAAGTAGTTTTTCTCTCTTATTTTTCAATGAGGAGTGTACCAATTATCATTTCAACATAACGTATTAGGGGATCAATTGGGAACTGCAAGCCATTTCCCCATGTTAATACTGTGCTGTCTTTAAGCCTCTCTGATGGCCATCCGAGCTGTGGGAAAAAGATGCAGCAAATAATGAGGAAGGCAGAGGGTGGGGTTTGGCAAGGGATGTGAACAATTCATCAGCAACTCAACAAGGATGATGGAAAAAATAAGTCCTCCCTAAAGAAAAAGGGAAAAGTTTTTTTCTTTTTCCTTCTTTCTCTTTCTTTCCTCCTCCTCCTCCTCCTCCTTCTTCTTCTTTTAAGAAATCATTTCCCTCAGTGGTTGGGGGATGGGGGACACATTTAACCCACCTTTGTCCTGCTTCTCCATGAGCTGATTTTAAACTTCCTGAAATCAGCCAGTGCTTCCCTTTGAAATGGATAGTGCACATTTAAACAGTGGGCATTCTGTAGCAATCAGTTTAAGAAAACAGTGTCTAATTTCCTGTCCGATCGTGCAAATTTCTTAGCATGTGGTAGTGTCATTTAATATCTAAGTACAGTAATGCTCTGCTTTGACTTAGGAAAATGCAGACAAATCCTCTGCGTGAAATAATTTGTGTGATCTTTGAACTGACCATGAATAAAATCAAGCTCTTACTATGCGCCCTTATTTATATGGTAGAGAAAACCTTTGAAACCCAAAACTCTTCAGGATATGGTATATGTATCCAGTAAGTTGCTTAAAATAACATAACTCTGTTGCATTTTCTAAGTTCCCTCACACTCCCCCAGCAACCATTATGCGACCCCTTCCAAATATTTACCTTAGAAATGAATAGGCTTTTCTAATATTATTGTGCTCAGAGTTGCTAAATTTCCATTCAGCAGACCTAATTCCGCCATCTGCAAAGTTCTAGATTTTATAATACTTATAAGCTGTTTCTAATCTATTTTTACTGCCTTGTTCTGTCCTGAAATGTCAAAGAGTGCAGAATAGGTCTTGGAATTAACATGACAGTTAAGAAACTTGGCAAGGTTTTACAGCAGATTGTGACATTAACAAAATACAAAGGAGAATGGTGAAATTAACATTAATGTATGCTTGCAGACACTATAAAAATCTATATGTCCATGATCAGGGAATTAAAAAATAGGCATGTTTTTAGGATGATGCTATTAAAGACAGATCTTTACTATGAAAAGAAATTTCCATATGAAAAGCAACTTACTAAAAGTAATGCCGTAATCCCCTCTCTGGAATGAACAACAGGTTTATGGTCCTAGGTCAAGTAGGCATATGGCTGTCTCCGGTTGCCAATTTTTTTTTTTTCCAGGCTTCTTTAATCTGTGATAAAACTGCTTTGAAAGCACTAATAGCATTTTTTCACAGCTGTGAAGGAGATCATATGATCGATGTACCTAGAAGGGAGATCATTTGTTTAGATTCACAGATTGAAAAAATAAATCACTTAAAGCCCACTTTTAATGTCATCATGGGAAGGTTTCAAACAGTGCTATCTGAAGGAATTCATCTCTCTCTCCCTCTCCCTCTCTCTCGCTCCCTCTCTCTCAGTAGCTGCCGGGATCCTCTGGTCCCGCTTTATTCCTTGGTGATTGTAACTGTAATAAATCGACCTTGGGCTGTCGATTTAGGGACACTCTGTGTTTTAGGAACATGGAGTCTCAGCATTTGAATCATGCCGGGCTGCTTTCCTATAGAGGACAGGGGGTGTGCAGACTCTGATCTGATCCCTGGGCCCAGACCCCCGGCTCCACTCTGTGTGAGCTCGGGCCAGTTGCTTAACTTCTCTGAGTCTTACGTGTCTCATCTAAAAATGGCGGGAATAAATTCCTCCATCGGTGGTTGCCTTAGAATGGTATGTATATATATATATATCGTCCCTGGCTCATAGTAACTTGGATTTATGCAGTTGTTGTTGTTTTATCAAGGAGTGGGAAAACTCAGTGAGTAGGGGGTGGTGGGAATAAAATCTGGGTCTTTGAACAGACTCTGCTCCCCCTGGAGCCGGTGTGGCTGCTGTCAAAATCGTACTGTTATAAAAATCTCTGATCTTACGTGTGGTCTTGACACCCCCCGGCTGGGAGTGCTGAGCCCCGGGCTCCTTGCCCAGTTCTTGGGCCTGGCATCTTCTCATTTCACCACTCTAGGCCTCTGTTTATCTATCTGTGAACAGGGCACAGTAGAGCCTCCTGGGGGTTTTGTGAGAGCAAGAGACCTAGTCAATAGGAAACCTTTTGGATGTAAAAAAAAACATATCCAACAAAAAAATGAGAAAGTTTAAAAAAACAATAAGCAGTAATGCATTATTTTAATAGCTGCATGCAGTGAGACAGGGGCCAGTGGAGGCAACTCAGCCCAGGTCCTGTCCCGGAGGAACCCCTCACTCTGCCCACCTACCCCCAGTCTGCTTGGGCTTGGAGTTCTCCAGGGGTAACCCCCTGCTGGGACAGGACTCTCGGAGGTGCATCCTGGGAGATTGTGGCCGTTCAAAGGCTGGGTGCCTGGCCCGGGAAGGGGCAGCATGGGGTAAACTCTGGGTCTCATGTGGAGACTCTTTCTTCTGCTGAAAGGTATTTATTTCCATGTCCATGGCGGGCCTGAGAAACCAAGCCAGGTTTCCTCCAGCGGGACCAGGGCACTCCTGCAAAATTGGTGGGGACGTCAGCAGCAGAGTGCAGACATCTTGGAGGGAATCTGGGCAGCAGGTTCGTTCACGAGGAGTCACTGGCCAGGGGCAGAGGACATGCCACAGACATGCACGTGTGTGGCTGCTCACCGAGGCACCTCATGCTTGTCTCCGGGAGATACTGTGCGCAGGCCCAGCCCCTCCCCCTGCTGTACCCCGTAATCATAAAGCTGGACACCTCAGCTTCTTCACATCCTTGATGCCTCAGGCTCAGGCCCCTGTTGTTGGGTTCTTTCCCAGGTCAGGGGCCGCATGCCCTGGGCATCCTCCTCTTTCTCCCTAACCCCTCCCTAACTCTCTCCTGGTGGTCTCCTCTGGATGCAGCCAGGCACCGGCTGCTCTCACCTCCTTCCACCAGCAGATGGCGGCCTCCGCAGAGCAATGAGACCCACATTCCTGTTCAGGCTAAAATCCAAGTGGCTCCGCTCCTTTTGGACACTGGGCATTCTGAACATTACAGGGGCTGGGGGTGGGGGTTCTAGGAAGAGCCCTGTGTCTGGGGTGGGGTGTGGGACACAGAGTCCCCAGGAGCTCACAGCTGGGATGTGGGGGGGGGGGGGGTTGACGTGTCACTGGTCTCTCCTCTGCCTCAGAGCTGGGGCCCAGGGACATTTTCATTTTTACATTGGTTAAAACAAAAAACAAACAAACAAAAAGCCTTGCCTACATTTAAAATCCAAAATATTTAACAGAACATCACAGGCTATCTCTGGAGAAGTCAGATGTGGTGACACCAGACTCATGTGCCCTGCGTGCAAGGCAGGATACAGGGCCCTCTGTCTCTCTGGGCAGTGCACCTGCCCTTGGATGTGCCCACTTCTTTCCAGACTGCAGCCTGTCCTGTGCGTTGGGGACCTCACACGGAAACTCACCCTGTGGGTGCCTTGCGAGGTCAGAGCAGCGTTTCTTGGAGGCTTGCTGTGTGTTTCAGGCCCCCCCTTCCCCTCACACCCCTAGAACTGGGCACTTGCCCCACATTCGCTGGTTTACACCTTGGGACAGGTGCCGTTACCCCCATTTCACGGCAGGGAAACTGAGATCCAGAGGAGCAACTGCCTTCCCAGAAGCAGAGCTGGGACTTGTGTGCAGGTCGGCCTGTGTAGAAAGGGCAGCTCATGGCATAGCCTGGCTGCTGGGCATGGAGGGGTGCACCCAGGCTGTGTGGACCCCCTCCTACCTCGAGGGGCTCTCTGCCTGGCTTTCCTGCCCGCTGAGTCAGTCAGCTCATAAGGCCTTGCCCAAGCTGAAGCAGCCTGCCTGGATAGGTAGGTGGTTCAGAGACCTCAGGTGACAAAGCTCGCCCCCGCCTATTCCCCCAGGCCTGGATTCAAGGTTAAGTGACGTAACTGACAAAGACTGTGTATAAAACCATGTGGAAAGACTAGCTTTGGGTTCGTTTTTGTTTTTGTTTTCAATAACAAGAAATAAAGTCATCTCACATGTTCAGGTTCCCAGATGAGATACATGCCTAGCTGCTCTGAAGGCTGGAGTGTGTCGGGTTGCACTTACATGCAAAGTGGGGCTGGAACACCTAGCGGCCCATGCATTGCGGCTGTAGCAGTCGGACAGAGTAACAGGAGGCCCGTAGATGACTGTTATTATCCTAGCATCCTACGGCATGCTGGGAGCTATGCTTTGGGCCTCACATACATTGGTTTATCTTGTCCTCAAACCCTGTGAAGAATGAATTATTATTACTCTCATTTCACAACTGGGGAAATGCAGGCTCAGAGAGGTTAAGTAACTTGTCTAAGGTCACACAGCTGATCATCAGTAGAGTCAGATTTGAAACCAGGCCCGCAAAGCACCCTCATTTCGAGGCATTTCATTTAAATGGGCATACAATGGGCCTCTGAAATGCCCGCAGTGCTCCTTAGAGGTCTAGCTACCTGGAGGCCTCTTGGATGTTAAACACAATATTAGGGAAAAAAAATCAATTTAATTCTTTGGTTCACAGTAAAGGTCTTGGCCACGTTTTCTCTCTCTCCAGGAAAAACATTTTTGCAAAATTAGAACTTTGCCCTAGAGATTCTCCCCCATGCTTTGTTGAGTTCCCCTAGAGTGGCCGTTCCTGACCCTGAATGAAGATCTGAGTAGCTCTTCTGGCGGGGAGTGGGGGGTGGGGGGGAGGCTTGATTCTCCTTTTGCCTACAGATCGTTCCTGCCTCCCTGGGCCAATCATGGATCCCTTCTAGACTTTTCTTCCCATACTGCTGCATAGCCCTGCCCCCAACCATTCTATAGTCACTTCTTGGTGCATGGGGGTGGGGGGCGCCTCTTGAGGAGGGCCCGGGGGTCTAGAGGGGAGGACTCTGAGGATAAACCCCTGGCAACGTGGCAGCCTGGCCCCAGTCAGGATGGGCTGGTCCATGTTCCTTGCATCAGGGTTCACCTCAATGTGTCCTGGGGCTTGGAGGCTGGCTCTTAGCCTCTGCCCTGCCTCTTATTGCTGATGCTCTTCATAGGTTCTGTGTGGATCCCTTATAAGTGGAATCACAGCTGGGGGAGCAGCATGGGGCCCCCCAGTTTCTAACCAGTGAGGAAGCCCTTAGCTGCTGTCATCACGGGGGCAGTCAGCATGCCCACCAAGCCTACCTTCTCCATGTCTGTGCCTTGCTGGTGCAAAATGCAAGATATCTGTGGAGCTTCCATTTAATTAAGAAAAGGATCCCCCAGGCCGAATCCCAGAAGGAGCCGGGCCAGGCTCAGAAGGGCCAGGCCACCAAGGAGCAGGACCCAGCCACCCCCCAGCTCAGGGGGTGTGGGCTCTGGGTGGGCAGTAAGAACAGGTGGTGTGTGTGTGTGTGTGTGTGTGTGTGTGTGTACGTGGAGGGGGGCTTATTTGCCTAGGGCATCATTCCCATGGCACTCCATGGCCTCGGGTTGTGGCCATGGCTGGAGGTTTCTAAGAGCCCAGCTAGATCATTCCTGGGACGGGGTTGGAAGCCCAACAGGAGCAGGGCACAGAATGTTCCACTGAGGTGATGCCCACGGTGGCAGGGGCATCCCATCTTGTTTTGGGGAGGAAGGGACACTACCGGCAATTATGAGAAGTGCCTTTTGTCTGGTGGGTCCCCCCATTTCTGTTCCTCACTCAGTCTCCTAAGCTGGGCATCCAGCAGGCTGAGCGGTGCAGGTGTGTTCTGAGGACCCCTGGAGACTGCTGAGAAAGGGCCCACCCACGTGCCTCAGACCCCCTTCTCTCTGGGAGGCTGCCTGTCTGCGGTTGGCATCCCTGAGGACAGCCTCAGGGTTCCACCTGGCTGGAGAAAGAAGGGACAGGCCCCGGAGGGGCAGGGGAGAGGCAGAGGCTGGAGGCACTTGCCAGGGGGGCCAGGCGACCTAGATGAGCCTCTGGCTCCCCCAGCTCAGACGCGGGGCGCTGGGAACCTGGGACGGCCACAAGAGGGCGCCCGAGACTCGCAGAAAGCACAGGCTCCCTTCTTAAACCCTGCAAGGTGAGGACCTTGCATGGGTGGGTGGCTTCAAGGGACAAGTGTCCCAGTTCACCGTTCCTGGGGTACTGGGAAAACCATACAGGTGTAAAATTGTTCCACTTCTGAGAAAATTAAAGGAGAAAAGGGCTCAGGTTAATCCCATGCTCCAATTACAGATTTGTGGAGACAGCATGCGTTTAGGGACCATCTCCCACGTGCAAAGTTGAAGCTGTTGTTCCTCCCAGGGGGAACCTATGCCCGGATCTGCGTCTACCTGCTCTGCCCTGCCCCCGCCTGGTGCCCTCGGGGTGGGAGGCCACAGCCACAGCTGGCCTCCCTGCAGGCGCCAGGGTCTTCCTAGGACAAGGATGGAGGGCTTCTCAGGACTAGTGTGAGGCAGGGGAGGAGGGAGGTGAGCATGTGCTCTGGGGGGCAGGCTGCCTGGGCTCATCCACAGAAGGAAAAGCTACTGCATTGCTTGAGGCCGCGGGATTCTCTCTGTAAAGTTGGCCGATTCACAGTTCTTGTTGCAGCCCAGGTAGGCGTGAGCTCTTCACCCGGGGCCCCACACACAGTAAGCACGTCTCAGCATAGACTAGTGTTGCTGTCATCATAATTGTCACTCCAGGCCCTGCCCGTGAGATTCTGGGAGGTCCTGGAAGAGGGGCGGCGGCTAGTGTGTTGTCCACGGTGAGGTCAGAAGTGAGCTGCCTTGTGAAATCATATCATGGGGACCAAGGCCTTCCCCGGGGGGGGTCGCTCTGGAGTGGCCCCTGGTTCAGGCCCTGAAGGCAAGAGCCACTGTGGGTCCAGCCCCACCAGCATGTGCACGTAAGGAGCCTGTTCTCCCCGAGAGGCTGGCTGTGGGGCTGGCACTCCGAGGTTAAGTGGGTGCATGGTTCCCCGTCTCACAGTCAAGGAAGTGCTGCTTTTCTATCCTATGCGCCTCTTCCCCATCAGATCCCGCCCATGCTCAGGGCCTAGCGTCACCTTCACTCACTCACCCGCATGCGTGCCAGGCTCATGACAGGCCCCGGGGAAACAAGGACGGGCGGATCGTTATTCCCGTCCCGAGGGAGATGACCATGGGTGGGCAGGGTGAGTGTGGCAGAAGTGCCCTCAGCCTCTGCCCCCCCCCCGATGTACATGTAGGCCTGACATTGGGGAAGGGGTCAAGGAAGTTTCCTCGAAAGATGTGGCTGATCTGCATCCTGGAGAAATCAGCTGGGTGACAGTGACAGAGACAGAGCAGGGCTTCAAGACTGAGGACTGAGGGGTCAGCATGAGATGATCCAAGAGAGAGGTTGGCACAGCCAGGGGGCTCGAAGCTGAGTCCTGGAGCTGATGCGGGGGGGGGCGGGGTTGACTGGGGGAGCACAGGAGGGGGGCAGGCACTGAGACTGGAGGAGGCGGCCCCTCCTCAGTGACCAGAAGTAAGGAGGAGGTTTGTAGCGACGTCAGAGCTCAAAGGGCATGAAGCAGAAACAGATACTCAAGTAGACATCGGCTGCTGAGAGCATCCTTCCAGGGCAGATGCAGCAGGAAGGACCCTGGAAGGTCCCATGGGCTGGGGATGGGGCCGCTCTCCAGGCATCGAGACAGCCTGCCCAGAACCTGCCCAGAACTTTCCATGTTGGCAAAAGTCCAAGCCGAGACCCCCACTCTTGCCACCAAAGCCACACCACCCGCTAGAGCCATCTGGGTCTTCCCCTGGGTCGAGAATATTTTATCAACACAAGACCAGTTATGTGGCCAGAGAAAATGAATGTAGATAGAAGAAGTCACTTCCCTTTGTGCTGCAATCCAGAACCTCTGACCGGCGGTCACCTGTAGGCGCTTCTTCCTTTGGAGACCCCCAGGTGTCGGCAGAGGTCATGACTACCCTGAGGACGGTCAGACTCATGTCACTGTGCCCGAGCCTCCTGAGTTGTACCCCCAAATATAATATTTTATACGATAATGCACGTGTTGGGAATAGTACAATGAACATAAACCGGTTGCTAAAAGAATTTTGACGGTTGGCCTGATCATCAAGTTACATTTAGGATATTATCTCTATAGAAAGGAGCATTTTAAGATCCATATAGAAATCAGGGTCAAAGCTGAGAGATGCAGGCCCCCAAACCCCTCCTTATTCACAGTGATCTTTTAGTCTGGGTTCTGAGTCTTGAATTTGAGGATCTGTTAGAAAGCACAGTGGAGGTTGATGAGAAGCCCCAGTTTAAAACAAACAAACAAGCAAGAAAACAAACAAAACCCACTACCACGTCTTACTTCTGTGACCCGGTCGTCTGCTTGGATGTTTGCAAAAGCAGACCGGAGACCCGGCTTGTTTTCTTGGGAGAAGATCCCAGGAAGCATGGGGTGGGGAGGGGACGTGATTCAGGAAAGACAGGAGCCAAGACGGGGGCATTCCGGAACAGGATACTGCTGTGGGAAACGGGGTCTCAGCCCCACCGGGGGACCCACCAGAGGCCGGTGTGGGGCGTGTCCCAGGGTAGACCAATGAAGGAAGGGAGACCAGCCGAAGGAAGCTGGCACGTTTACAAACCAATCATCCTCCTTGCTTGGTTGAGTGAACACCCTGGCACCTCGAGCCAATGTGATCTTGTGGCTAGAGACCCCTCAGAGACCCTGGAAACGCTGGGCGCATGTGGGAACTATCTGCTGGCGCGTCCTCTCCCCCAACCCCCAGTATCTGGACGCATGGAGCCTCGGTTTCCTCGTCTGCAAAGCCAGCATTTCCCTTCCTCCCAGGACCCTTCCAGGATGACGTGTGTGACCTGATGATAGACAGGAGTGGATGCTGAGCTTGGGGCTGGGGATTTGGAGGCACCGCCTGACACCACTTTGCTGGGTGGGCTTTCTCTTCAGATTCAAGTCCTCTTGAATGAACCCTTTCGGTTCATTTTCAAATCATGGTTCTCTTTCTGGGACATTTTAGATGTCCCACCCTGGGGTCCTGAGCACATCCAAAACGTCATCTTTGTATCCCATGAGCTGCCTTGAATTCTACTCTTGCAGCCTGGTCTCCTGCACCCTGGGACTGCCGGAGGACCGGGGCATCTGCCACCAACATAGCGCCACTGTCCCTGCTGCCCGGGCAGGTCCCAAACAAAAGGGATGGTAAAGCCGAACCTCCAGCCAGCCACGACAACCCCTTCCTCCTTGTGGCACCTCGGCCAAGGCTCCATACCCCTCCTCCCACTTCTGGGAGAGCAGCCCATCCTCACCCTCACTCAGTGCTACCACTCCGACCAATGCAAACGTGCCTCCCGATTTCAGGGTCCCCGTGTTTATGGCTAAAATATTACCGATGACCGCCATGCAGCCCCTTTCTCCTACGTTGTCATTTTATGTTAATTGAATGCTCATGTTAATCTAATAGAGTTTAGATTTATGTTGGGTTCTGTAGCGTGTCATATTTTAATCAATACACATTCCAACATTTCGATGGACAGATGGGAAAACCTGCTTCATCTCTGCACTTGGGTTCCATCAGCTGTCAATAATTCCTAATTTGAATCCTTCAGACAGTCAGATTTATGGGTTTGGGTATATTGCATTCATCACAGAAATTAACTTTTGGGGGAAATGATGTGAAAGGTCACACAACATCTCAAAGAGGCAGATATCGTGTTTCAGAGATGAAGCGCTCTGAGATATTTGTCCTGGAGCGGCGGCCGGCTGGGTGGCAGGGGGAGGTTGGATGGGGGTCTGGGTGTGGATCATCATCATGGGCGGAGCTCCTCATAGCAAATGGCATCTCTGTCAAGGGAGACCCATTGGGGTGCTGCCGTGGCTCTGGGCGTTGCGGTCCCAGGAGCTCTGTGGTGTGGACTGATGTCGTACAGGGAAGGAAAAGAAGCCAACGAAGGGTGCTTTATCAAACCCCCTGGGTACCTGGAGCTTTGAGGGACTCTGGGGCCAATGTGGAACAGTCCTCAGAGTTATCCCAGCTCAGGGGGGTTGCATTTGCAAACTGCTGCCGCCATTGGTTGAGCACACATTCGGGGGGCATTGACTTTCAGCCCGTTGGCCAAGCATGACTCTTTGGCCAGGAAAAGAAGAGGCTGCCTTTGGCATTTAGACATGAGAGGATGGGACAGGTGCTCTCAGAGATGGTCCCTCCAGCCAGACTCAGGGCCCAGGAAGAGAATGACTCATGGCTGTTTGAGCAGACACATGGGCACCAGGATGGGGCCCACTGCCCACCTTCCTGTCTTGGCAAACCTTTTCCTCCTAAGAAACTGTCACAGCTGCAGATGTCTGGGAGGCTATGCTGTCAGGGTTCCCTGAGAGACACAGATAACAGTCCAAAGCCTCGGGAGTTGGGGGTTATGACTTTAATTCCTGTAGCTATCCAAAGGGTGTTGGAACTTTTTGTCCCACCTCTGGGGAACTGGATATGTCATTGAGACTCCGGGGTCCAGTAGATAGCTGCATAGAGAATTGTGTCAAGACCAGCAGTAGCTCATCTTCATTTCTACGGTGTAGATAGGCAAATGGATTCGCCCTTGAGTTTGTTGACACAAGCATTCATGCTGCAATGAGCCTGGAGTTCCTACTGATGGACCCAAAGCAGGTTTCCATCACCTGGTGGCTAGTGACAGAAAGCCATGCAGAGGCACCAGAGCCATACATCTGGTAGACCCAGACAGAGCTGGGCACCTTCTTGTCAGTGTTCTCTGCTTGAGACTTCTGTTTGTTGCCACTTTATTTTCAGAGGCCAAGGCAGCAAGGACCCACTCTGGCACCCAGAGGAAGGATGGAACATTGGTTGACTTCCTTGGTCTAGCTATTCCACACCCAGATGAGGTGCATTCAGGACCATAGAGATGAGAGCCGTCTGTGAGCTTCTCCCAGGAAGTGGGTGTTCAGTAGTGAGCTGTAACACAAATATACACTTGCTTTTAAACTCCAAACACTGAGAAATTCATAACACTTAGGGTCTTCAGAGGTGGTCCATTCTGGGTGTTCATAGGAAATGATTTCCTTATCTCTACCATGCCTCAATATGAATGTGAACTCTTGTATATGGGATCTTATGCATGCTGAATGGGATTGCATGGCAGCCTGTGGATACGTAAATAATGTGGCTTTCACTCTGCAAGTTCACTGTCTGCACCGTGTGCTGGGAAGTCACATGCCCACCAGGAGAGGGGAGCTTTTCCATCCATAGCATTATTTGGGAACATATCTGTATTGGCAAAAATCCATGATAACCCATTGTTGTTGGAGATACAGTTAATAAATGAAGGTAGCACAAAATATGATTTTAAATCAGTTTAATAAAATTATTCAAGTAGATTTTAAATCATTTTTACAGTTGATTTAACATTTGTGACTGGTTTATAGATTATGATATAGGATGGTGTTTGCATCTTTGCAATTTTATTCCAATTTAGAAACAGTACAAATATTAATTTTTGCTTCAATAATGGAGCCTTTGAGAATTAAACTTGTCTTTTCTCAACACATACTTTATGAAAATGATTTTAATATGATTCTTAATATATTTTTGAGGAACTTCTTGCAGGGAAACCCTTTGAACAAGGACCTAAACTGAAGTATCTTCTCAAAAGTTTCTTTCCAGACAAAGGTGAATCGACAGTTTCTAAGGAGCTGGGTTTATTTGTGGGATAAATGACCTGATGCTTTTTCTGCAACTGAAGAAAGTTCTGAAGCTTCTAGAAATGGTTTCTTAAGTATTATGAGTCCATATTAAAGTAAACTTTGATTTGTGCGCAGTGGGGTGCTGTGACCACTTGGGGGCAAGGTGAGGCTGGACCTATGGGGGGAACCGGGCAATTGCTGGGTGCTCAGGGGGAGTTTGGGCTTCATGGGCCCAGTTTCTGACTGCACGGTTACCTCGGTTACCTAAGGACTGTCTACTCCTCCGTCTGGTCTGGGTTTAGTGGTCATAGTTTCAGCAGCCAGGTGACCAGCACACAAGTGGCCCTATGGAGCAAATCGCAGGCTGCAAGACAGGACGGCAGTCACTCACCTCCCTGACCACGTTGGGCCACACTCAGCCATTCATTCGGCTATGTGCACTGGACTGTGGCCACGGCTCCCCCCACAGTCCTGGGGAGGGCATCCACTGCTGTCCATGGTGGGGCAGGGCTCCTGGGTTAGAGTCTCTGTAGGAACGTCTTCCCTGGGGAGCAGGAGAGGCAGCGGCAGGGCTACCTGCTCCGGTGCTGTGGGGGTCTGACCGTTGGAAACCAGACAGAGAGGTAAACTGCGTCTTGCGTGGACTGTCTGTGGCTACAGAGGCGGAGACAACCAAGGGCTCCCATCATTTGTGAATTTTGTCTCCTCTGGCCCCCAAAATCCCTCTTAACAATCCCCTAAGAACGGCGGCACACAGCCGAGGTCCAAGGGTGTAAGGCCACCCTTTCTGGTGTGGGGGGATCCGGTGAGTCCTGGCTGGGGGACTCTGCCCGGGAACGCCAAGCGCTCTGGAAAGGAATGAGGCCTCCTTGTCCTATCTGAGGATCCCAGGAGCGGGGCTCTGGGACAGGCACAGGTGGCCCTCAGGGGTTACCCGCCATCCCCCATTCTCTTCCCTGGGAGTGAAAGAGGCAGCGTGTAGAGACTCCTCCCTGACCCAGGGGAGAGCATCCAAAGCCTGAGCGTCTGGTGGGAGTTTATATTTAAGAAAGGAAACGTGTCGCGAGAGGGCTGCAGGTGAGAAATCAGATGGTGAGACTGTGAACAGGGGCATCTGCAAATAAGCCACAATTGCGAAGAGTAACAGGAGGATGTTGTCTTTGGGGGCCAGTGGGAAGTCCCATGAGGATCCACAGCTTCCTTCCCCAAAGGGCTGGGCTGGGCCAGTTTATGGTAATCGGTGTGAAGTGCTTGGGACATGGGGGCAGGGCCAGCCCCGGGGGCTCAGGGACCCTCGCAGGGGTCAGGAGTCTCAGGACCTGCACGGTCTCCCTCCCAGGGCCTCCTATGACATCGGCCAGAGGCCAGCTGAGCTGAAAGCAAAGGTGGTCCAGCCCCTGACTCTGGCCCGAGGCAGAGATGCACGCATGGCTGAGGCCCCGACTGGCCCATCATACACGGCGTCACCTCCCAGGACTAGCCACAGTCCCCGCTGAGTGTTCAGCCGAGAGCACCGGGGACGGACGCTGTGGGTACTTGAGATGAGAGGAAGTCCGGGGCTTTTCAAACCACCAAGTCCTGAGCAGAGCTGCAACCCCAGCGTCTGCAACGGCTGCTAGGCGCTGGGGACCAGGCAGGGCGGTGCCGATTCAGAGGGCAGGGAATCTGCCTTGTGTCAAGGCTGCACGTCCTCTTCCCCAACCAGCTGATTCTTCTGCTCGGGAGGCTCGGAAACATAAGACAAAGGGGATGATCTTTCAGCGTCAGAGGCTCTGGTGGGCATCTCAGGGTCTAGAAGCTTCTCCTGGGTTCCTGGGAACTCCTCAGTGTCCCCCCAACCCATGCCCATACTGCTTCAGGGTTATTTTTGCTTTCTGCCGTTTAGCAATCTGTCAATGAAATCTTCAGTCAGAAATAAAGGGGGCGCGTTTTGTGGCTCAGACAAGTCCCAGGTCACAGCCAGGGTCCCTGCAGCCCTCTCCGGCACAGAGCCAGCCAGGGTACGATGCACCCTTCCATGCGGAAGAGAGGATGGAGCGGCCGCCGAGCCCTGAGACTCACCAGCCACACAGCTGTGCGGGTTGGTTCAATAAAGGCTCAAGATTCCCTTTATCTGGGCACCGGCTGGATTTATTTTTGAAAGTTAATCCATCCGTGAGGTGGATCATCAATAGCTCCTTTCCCTTAACCGCTGTTCCATAGTAATCTCCGAACAGAGGGCAATTTTAGTGCCCGCAGAGAGATTACGGAGGCGAGGCCCAGGGCAGCAAAGGCAGGAGAGAGGATGTACAGAGCATGGGTGTTCTTGGCACAGAAAAGCCCTGCGAGTCAGGAACCAGGACACCTTTGGGGTGTGGGTCACCAGCACCAGCATTAGGACCAAAGCCCACAAAGCCACCCGTGAATGCCCTGGGGGCCGAGGGCTATGTGACTCCATCAAAAGCTGCCCCTGGGACCTCTTTGGAGCATCCTTCCTGCAAAGAGGAGGCTGCCTGGGGTGTTGGGGACAAGGCCTTGGTGTAGGACAGCAGAGACGGGACAGGTGGGGGAATGGCTGTGGGCCAGGACTGGGGCTCAGGCGCCCCCTGCAGGGTGGCTCAGTAGGAAGGTTACAGGCAGGTGTGTGCTGGCTCCCAGCAGTCTGCAGCCTTGATCAGCTTGGCCCCCACAGAGCCTCTGCAGGCCTGGAATTGGTAGTTAACATTTAAAACTCAAGGGATTTCACATAAAAATCTGCATTTCTGACTCCTCTGGAAAGTTTAGAAGACTTGCAACCCTTGGCCTGTCTTTCTGCAAGGCCATGGTTAGCCCTGAGGTGGGCGTCTGCTGCCCCTTAGACAGGGCTGGGGTCTCAGCGGGTCCCTAGGCCCCCCTTCCGGCCCATGTCAGAAGCTAGAGTTACTTGCATGGTGGACAGGCGAGCAAATTTCCGGCCATAGGTTATCTGGACATGGTTGACCCGTGCTGTCTCCATGGAGCGTTCTGGCCAAGGCCAAGGGCACTGGGAAACGGCAGGGAGGGGCAGGGGCACAGGACCGGGCTGGAGTGGATGGCATGGCCAGAGAGGGGTCCGAGAAAACCCTGGCAGGTCTGGGAGGCCAGAGAGGACAATCCTGGCTCCTCTGTCATACAAGAGCAAGAAAGGGAGAGGCAGGGACCCATCCACAGACTGCCCTCCTCCTTCCGACAATCATTGAGAAATACCCACCCCACCCCAAGCACAGCTCCACTTCCCCCAAACACATACAGTCCCCAAGCTCTGCCACTTTTCCAAACCCCAGGGGAAACCTTGCTTGATCTGGGATCCCTCGTGGATAGGCAAACTCTGTTTTTGGGATTGAGCTCCATGGGCAGCAGGGTCACTACTCAGCTTTCTTGGAGTAAAATAACCTAGAAGGGTCTTGATTCTCCAGGCTTCAGGCCGACCTGTTCAAGGCACTGACGTGCAAGTATAAATAAACAGGCAGCTGTGCCAGGCCTGTGGGCTACGTGGTGGAGAGAGCATGGGAGAAGGAGTGCCCTTATGCCGAGAAGCATCTGTGAGGGCTTCCTGGAGGAGGGAGCACCCAGGCTGGCAAGGTGGGGGCATCCCTAGCAGAAAGCACAATGGAAGAGAAAACTCTTGGCACAAAGCACAGGAAATCCTTTCTTCATGACCCTGGCCTGCTTTTGCTGGAATTTTTCTCCTTCCTTGCCTATTGTCATGATTTGGATTCCAGGAAGCCAGCCTGCAGCCTGGTTTACGAGGTGGGGAGACTGGGGCAAACCAGCCTCATCTGATGGGTCCTAATTACTGAAAAGCAGGAGCGGCACCGTTCCCCGGTCCATTTCCATGCTCTGGTCTCTGGGTACCCCCCACCCCCACCCCATGGCATTTCTGCCTGTGAGAGGTACAGCACCTCTGGAGTCCGTGAAGGTGACAGCCCAGCCAACGTGGGATGCAACAGACGCTAATTGTGTCCCCAAGGAGGTTCCCTGAAGTTGGGGTCACCCCACTGTGTCTTTCCTAAGTGATTTGTGCATAATCGACAGTGCCAAAGGGAAGGAGGAAGGCAGGGCAGCCTCAGCAAGGTAGGGAGGCAGGGAGAGCAAAGAGGCCTCTACCTCTGGGAGAAAAGAGGGAGGGGCTCGAGGGCCACCTGGGCAGAAAAGCCGCCTCTTCAGGTCCCTACCCCTTCATCTCTTGAGTCTCAACCCCAGCTCCTGGGTCCCCAGAGTCTTGGGTTTGCACATAGCTGTCCCCAGTTGCTGTGGATGTAAACCCACTGTGTGCCGAGGACACAAGCACAGATGTGCGTTTCCGCAAGGTGGGCGTGATAGATTAAGAGGAGCAGGAGATGCACTATTGGAATTGATCTCTCTCCCAAAATATACATCCGTGCCGGTTGCGCGCGCACAGAGAGTACAGTGTAATTCACACGGGCACGCACAACCAGCCGCATCGAGATTCTTGGTAAAGGACCAGCTCTCAGATGAAGTTGGCAGAGGGATCCAGTTCAGACATGACACCCATTTCTTTGGAACGATGCCTTCCCTACCCCCATCCCCAGGGGCAAACGTGCCAAATGGGCAGAACATTAAGTAACACTGGCAGGGGGCACCTGGGGTCTGGGGTCTGCAAAGAAGAGATGCTTCCTTGCTCCCCCTTCCACCTCCCCTCAGGCTCCGAGAGGAAGAATGTCCTAGGGGGCTGGGGTGAGGAGGGTGGTACTCTTTCCCTGGCCACCACCACCCGGGCAGCACCTCCAGCCCCTGAGATGCCCTCTCCCCAGAAGCTGAAAGAATCACCTGTCTCTTTTTGGCACCAACACCCTCCTGAATGCCATGAGAAACTGGTGACCTTCACTCTGGTCTCCATGACGACAAGATGGTATATGTTTAATTAGTTCAGGCTTATTTTAGGACCAATTTTCTTTTATTTTAGGGCAATCCGAGCTATGATAACTGTAAGCATGTTTACGAGGCGCGCGAGGCTTAGCTGAAATGTGCCAACAATTCTAGTCAAACAGATGGTGACCCCTGATTCAACTTGCCCTCTCATTCAATTATTCAGCTGTATTTAATTTTCCTCTGGGTGACTCACATGACATGTCACCGCCTGTCCTCTAGGTGGCACGAGAGACCACCTTTAAGGCTGCAATAAAAGGTTGAAAGCCAGGGCTGGGGGAATTTCCCCCCTCCCCCCCCCCCCCCCCCCCCCCCCCCGCCCCCGGCTTTGGCTGCAGAAGAGGATAATGAATTTCAGCATTGGAACAATAGTTTCTGCCTAATATCAAATGATGTGAAAGGGTGGAGAAGAATTGGGTCAAATTGTATGTGATTTGGCCACGAGCTCTAAGTAATCTCCATTCTAATAAGAAATTTGAAAGACCTTCCAGGCTTAATATCCTCCCAAATAATTTGTTTGGAGTTCAAGGAGTATTATAGCGCTAGAGCCTTTTTCTTTCTTTCTTTCTTTCTTTCTTTCTTTCTTTCTTTCTTTCTTTCTTTCTTTCTTTCTTTCTTTCTTTTTTTATATAATTGTGGAAATGTTCTGTTTTCATTTTGAAAACCTCTGCTATTTAATTTCTAGTGGCTGCCAGCCCACCTAGTCTGGGACCAGGAGGCAAAGCTAAGTGGACTTTCTGCTCATTTCCTCTCCATGTTTTCTACCCGTCTTTCTTCCTGTCAATACTTAGCACTGAGAATTGAAAACTGAATGTCCCTGGAAAGGGGAAAGGAATTGCTCCACTAAATATCTTTTCAAAGACACGATCTTTCTAATGAAGGAACCAGAGAAGCAGGTGGTCACAACCCATGATCACCACAGACTGGTGGTGGATTTTCCAGGATGTTTGGAGATGAAAAAAATCCACTCAGTTGTCGCCTACCCCACTGCAGCCTGTCCCATAACTCCTTCAACAGGAGGGGGCTGTGCCTCAGACACATATGACTAAGATTTCCTGTCAGTGGACAGAGCTCGGGTAATTAGAGCAACGTGGAATCCATGCTTTTATTTCTACCTCATTCAACTTAATAATTCATACCTTTAACACTGCTCTTTTTTTTTTGGATACAGTAACACCACCTTGTAGCATATTACATATATATTTTTTCCCCTAAGAATATCTCACTTTAGAAATCCTCTTGAAACATTGTTTATCTTCTCTGTCCTGCACTGGATCAGACCACAAATAAAAGAACCATGTGCTGACCCAAGACCAAGCCTGATCCACATGTGCATAAAACCACTGATGCACAGACCGCTTCCAAAGACAATAAATCGAATTTCCACAGATTAATGGAGGAGGTTTCGGTAAATATGTTCATTCTACCTGAACATGCGCAATGCTCGTTTCCGCTTCAGGACGACGTCGTGGTGCTGGAAAGGTTAAAACCATGCGCACGAACTGTATTCCTGGGACTTCATTTTTAAAGGCTTGGCTTTGGCTGGCTTTCATGCTTTATCCTACCTAGCTATGGCTTGGTTCAGTCGGTTCGCATTAAAGGGTCTGCATGTGAACTCGGAAATCTTTCGCTGGTGGTGAGGGAGAGGGCTGTTGGCTTCATAGGATGACCTCATAGGGGCTGATTGATGAGGTAGGAGAGCCATGTGCTGCAGCCGAGACCTGACCTCACCGACCAGCAAAGCGGTCCTCGCCCAGCCTGCGAGGGTAGATGTGGCTGCGCCCTCTTTATGTCTGGGACACTCCAACTGGGCCTCCGGGGGCCAGTGATGGTTTTGGTGCTGCTTCTAGGGGGTTACGTGTGGATACAGGGCAGGTCTCAATTACGGCTACTCAGGCCACACAAATTGATTTTATTTAACACTTCCACCCTCTGATTAGCCCACCAGATTGGACTCAACACCTGCCTTGTATTCCCTGAGCGCCCCACTCCTTGGCGCGCTTAGATCGCTTTGTGGAGGAGTTTCACCAGGTCCTCAGAAAGAGTTGGGTAAAACTGCAAAGAGGAAGGAGTACCTCCCATCTGATCCCCGGGGCCACTGAGCTCTGGGCTCTGAGGGCCGGCCCTGCACCTCAGTTTCCCATGCTTTGCCCTACTCCCTCAGGGAAGAGGCAACAGCCTGATGGAACGCTTTGGAGCCAGCCTCTTGGAAGCACCATCACCTGCCCTCACTGGGCAGCCCCATCCGAGCTGCTGAAAATACCAGTTGGGCAGAGAAGTCCCGGACATCTGGGGGCTCTTCCGACGGAGCAGTGTTTGTATTTGTGTGTGTCGGGCGTGTGCGCACACGCTCACATACACAAGACTCCCCGCTGCTTTGTGGGGAAATCAAACTCTAGGATCCCCATCCGGTTTGGCTCTTTGCGAACGGGAACTTGCAGTGGCCTGGAGACCACATCGAGGTAGAGAGGGCGGGCGGCCAGGAGTGGGGAGGCAGGGAGCACACGCAGGGGTCAAGTTAGGATTTGAAATAATAGATGTGGGGGAAAATCATGGCTTGCCCGGACCTCCAGCTTCAGTCTGGGATTTGTCCATATGACAGAATCTGTCACTACCGTGCTGTAGAGTCAAGGACTGGCTTGGTGGAAATGCAGCCCGGGGGAATGGGGGATGCAGCCCGGGCACCAGGCAGCACAGCCCTCAACCTCCATCACCGGCTGGGGCCCTGTCACCCCCGCCACCTGCCGCACGGTCCTGCCATTCTGCTGAGTTCCCAAGTCACTCTGCCGCCCGGAACATCATTTGTTTTTCTTTGTTCGGAAGACACGCTACATGAGCATTTGCGTGAGGCCATCTGTATCTTTACAAAGACATGATGGGGCAGGGTGGGGAATGTGTGGGTGCTTGAGCCCCCGGCCTGTGGCTGTGCGCTGGCCAGAGAAAGTTTCTCCGCGCGGGGATTCCTGATCCCCAGGTCCGCCCGCGAAGGGGCCTGCCAACTTCCCTCCCGGTTCGCTCTCCCATTTCCCCAGCCTCTGCGTTTCCTCCTGCTGGTTCCTCCCCTCCTCAGCATTACTCGCACTACTCGCTGGCTGGCAGACTTCTAGAAGATCATTTTGGGAGGGAGTGTGAGCTGTCTCCAGCAGCCCATCCTGCAGCCTCCCCACCAACTCCCAGGAAACCCCCCCTTCAATTTTTATTTATTTATATATTTATTTATTTTTTATTTTTTGGAAAGGGCCAACTCTTTAATTTTCCTGAAGGTGGCAGTGAAAGAAAAAAAATGACCGCCTTTGAAGATTTGGGAATTCTATTACAAAACAGATGGAGCTGCGAGTGCCCCCGTTGTCCCGTGTGCCCAGGAGCGCTGACAATGGAAAGCACAGCCCCACAAGGTGGTGTCCACCTGGGGCCGGTGGCCTCCCCAGGCACCGTCGCGCACCGGCCCGGCGCTCAGTGACCGGCGACTCCGCCAGCCAGCCTCCCCCTTCTCCCTCTTAGTCCCTCACCGAGATAATTGAGGATCATAATGCTGGGGAAGGAGCTCAGCGGCTCCCGCGGGCTGTCAGGTATCTGCTCGTGTCTTCATGTCATCCGTCAGCATTGAGCCCCTCTGTCATCTCTCCTCAGCCTTCAGCGTCGCGCTCTCTCCTCGTGTTCATTATCTCGGCTCAGACCGGCCCTCCCCCCGCTCCCCCCCGTCCAGTAAATGCATCTTTGTGCAACTCTCAGTCTCCGATTATGAATCGATGATCATGTGGTATAAGAGAGATAGATGGCTTTTAGTTCCATCTTGTCTCCCCTAATTGTAAAATATTAGTTACATTACACTGTGTCTTTTGATTAATGGAACTTATTTGGAGTAGCCTATCCGAACCCTCCCCCTTCTAAAGTCCTCCACTGACTTTTGAGAATTGAGTGATTTCACTTAAAGCAGACAAATAGGCCCTTCAGCGAGGAGATAGTGAGGCTGTGATACTGTGGGCAAAGACAGGCTCCACAGACTGAGTGGTGGATTCTGGAGAAAGGCTTCCTTCCCGCCGGCCGGGCAAACACTGGGCTGCTAATACATGCCGACTCGGGAACTTCTTGCTCTTCTTCATTTCACCCCCTTTTTGGCAGCCCTAGCCCAGCTCGCTGACTTGCAAAACAGGATGTGAAACAAAATTGAATTAAAATTAAATAAATTGCAGATTGCCACATTCCCACATTTGGCTTGCGAGGAGCCAGTCAAATGTGAACTTTGATGAATTTGAGCTCTCGCTACGCCGGGCTCCCTCCTCCGGCACAGGGCCGCGTGTCAAAGGCGCCTGTATCTGACCTGCCAAGATGATTGTCCTTTAATGCAGAATCTATCTTCTTGGGCATTATTTACTTAAATATGTCCGTTGATAAAGTCCTTGCCATACAAAAGGGAAGTCAGTGGCTAAATCCCTTATTATAAAGAATCACTTTCTACCTTTCAGCGTAAATTCAAGGACAATTTCACTTTCAACCTATCAGCTCAATTAAGAAGGTCTATTTACTGTCCATGTGTATAATGTCTGTATCTCAGGGAGATGGGAAAATTGACTTCATAAACTCATAAAAAAGGTACCGCAGATTAGGAATTCTCAAATGCATCTTGATAGGGGTGCTTTCAGGACACATGATTTATAAAATGCATGCAGATATTTACATCTATTTCTGTAGGATACGCTTAGTATTTTATTCTGACCTTTGGATTTTTATTTTTACTTTTATTTGCATGATTCTTGTAGACACTGACTATTATGTATTTTCTGGGGACATGCTATTTCATTTAATGTACTAGAGCCAGAAGATTGATTTTATTATGTGTATAGGAAGCTGGTAATGTTTTACTTTATTTTTTTTTTAAGAGCATAACAATGTGTTTATGACTGCCAGGAAAAGTGAAGGCAGCAAAACAACCATGCCTGAGCATAAAATTCATTCTGAAGATTAGATGCCCAGAAACATGTACATCAAAGATTGGAGGGCTGCGGCCAGGCCACTTCAGCCTGCCTCTTAGGTCCCTGTTCTGGTCTGCACAGGTTCCTGGCAGGTACCTGGAGAACCAACGTCCACATTGGCTCTGGGTCAGTAACACATGGACCCAAACTGCTGTTTCCTGTCACCCAAGCCTAGGTTTTGGATTTTATTTATTTGGTTTTTATGTGTGTTTTGAGTCCTGGCTTTGGCAAAAGTGCATGCTGGAGGACTCTTTGTTCTGAGTATCAAGGGACTTTTTAAAATGTCAGCAGAGTTTGGGCTGTTGTGTCTAATAAACCTCCTTGCGGCTTAAGATGCACTGTCTCCAAATTTTCATCAGCAGCATCACTCACCGAGTTATGCACATCCATCATATTTTGAGAGTATTTTATAGAATATTCTTACTACAGCATGTGAATGCATATTGACAATTGTTGGCACTTTTATATATTCCACGATACACATTTATCTGTTATGGATCCATAATACCAAATGTGTAGTAAAAAGCTATATCAAAAGGCAGTTATCCCACGTGCATAAAACGCTTTCACTTGGTCGCTTTAATTTTCTTTCTACAGCTTCCGAAACCCCGACTTCATCCTGATGGACTTCAATATTTCATTTAAGTACAGGATGGGCCTGAGAGGGGGTGATGGTGTTTCTAAGGGAGTAACAGCTCTGGTTCTTGTCTAGGCGAAGCCCCGAGTTGTGGCTAGGGATCAGCGTGTGAGTCCCAGTGCATAACCCTGGCCGCCCACCTCTTACTCCCTCCGCTTGGAGATGTGTCTTTCCCCGGGGATGGGATGGAGAGAAGGCAGGCAAAACCTTCAGGGACCCGACCTCTGCTGAATAACAGCAACTGACGTGAACGGTCATAGCAGTGGGCAATGTTGACACACTCCGCGCCGGGCTCTGTGCTAAACTCTTGGTGTGTGTCGCCCCACTGGACCTGGACACTCTATCTGAGCAGGGTGCTAGATTAGCCCCTTTGACAGATGAATAAACTGAAGCTCTGGAGAGATGCTGGGGCTTGCCCAAGGCCATGAGGCTGTTAAGTGCTGAAGTTAGGACTGCCTGCCTCCGAAACCTGAGCTCTTCTTGTTCCCTGCACCTGTCTCTGTGTGCTTGGAGTAACTTTGGGCTCTCGCTGAATGCTCAATAGCATCCTGTTGATTTTAAGATTCAATGAGATGGTGATCCATGTCCAATCCCTGACACATCGTAAGGGCTGAAATGCCGAAAACGTGTGTGTGTGTGTGAGGGGCTGGCGATGTGAGAGAGAAACAGAAACTGTTTCCTTCTGGGGTGGAGGGCTTCCTCATTTCTTCTTTCCCTTCCCAGTTTTCCAAACTGTTTTTGGGAGGGGAGGGAGTTTGGAAGCTCAGTCATTTGGGTAAGCTTCGGATTGGTTGTGGTTATTGGGATAATGTCATTGTCAGATAGCAAATAGAAATCCGGAGAGTCCCTCTAAAAGTAAGACAGCCGGGGGCCCTGGGAGTGGCGTGGGCACCATGCCTGTTCGGAGCGTCCGGCAGGAACGGGGCTCACCGGGCCTTGCGTGACTCCCTGAGACCACGTCCCCGTATGTGTCCCGTAGCATAATGTGTCAGCCAATTACAAATGGGACACGTGTGGAAGAGAAGAACATGATGGTAATACTGGTAGGAGGGAAAGGAAAAGGAAAAAGAGGCACACAGGCTTGTTCCTCAGGGCTGCAAGGAGCAGAATCTGGTTTTGTTGCTAGATACCAGGAAGTGAAAAATCTCAACGTGGCTTGTCGTTTGGCATCATGTATTTTAAAAAATAAAATAAACATCTGGTTGTTTGAATGCAAGTGAGACTCCCCTCTTTGCTTCCCCGCCCCCCCTAATTTCAGCCAAGCTGTGTGTGTAAACACAGTCTTAATTGATATCAGGTTAGGGGAGTCTGGAGAACAAGCTGCAATTCAGAACACGGGATGGACCCAGACCTCTCCAGAAATCCAACAATAGGAGCTTACTGTCCGATCACCTACTGTGTGCAGGGCTTTGTCAGGTGGGGCCTGGGAGCAAATACCAGCCACACTGGCCAGGGTTGGTCCCGAGGAGTCGTGGATGGGGAGAGGGAGGCCCTGTGCAGGGCCCGAGGCAGGGCCCTGTCCTGCCACGGAGTGTGGGGAAACTGGGCCTGCTGGAGCTGGCCGGGGGCTCCAGGGAGGAGCTACCCAAAAAGGGACTAGAACCTGGATAATTAAGCTTTGCGATGGATTTGGTAATGAAGCCTGATTTAGTTCTCATTCAGCTCCAGCCTTCCTCTCTGTATAACGACATATCTATTTTGAGACTCAGGAAAGAAATGCTTCAATTTGCAAAGTAAATGTTTGTTTGGTTGTTTATTAATAATCATGTAAAGTAATCCATTGGATTCTTTGGCACTAAATGGCTGCTTCTCGGGCCTCACCCTTACAGCAGGATCCTGGGGTTCTTTGGTGGTTCAGAGAGGCATCTGGAGCCAGACCACCTGGCCCCCCAGTGCCAGCTGGCCCATGTCCTGCTTCAGCCGGCTTCACTACCCGCCGGCATGCCCTTTGGTTTCCCAGACCTGGAAGTGGGAGGACCTACTCACAGGGCCTAGGGAGGGCTCAGGGAGTGGCAAAGCCCCTGCACATAACCAGAGGTCCCGGGCTTAAAACAAAGGGGTAAGGGACGTCTGATAAAAAAAAGCACTCACTTCAAACAAAAACTATATATATATATATGATAGTTGGTCCTTTTTTTCCTTCCATTTTAGTAAATCATTTTAGAAGGAATTTTGTAGCATGAGTAAAAAGATACTGGCTAATTATTATGAGTTGTTTATGGCCTGGGATCAGCAAGAAAGGTAAAGGAACATGTTTTCAGGGGAGTAGAAGACTGGAGGTGGTGGGGGAGGGAGATCCATTTGTGTGTAGTCTAAATGCCTCCGGAACAAAATCTAGAATACCTTCCAAAAGCAAACCAACCAGCTGACCATCCTGCTGAATAGGCAGAGACGTTCAGGATCTCTCTGCTCAGGAGTCCACATTCCCCTCCCGCCTGGCTTACTCCTTCCTCAGACACATGGGAAAGGAGACAGACTTTGCATCTGGGCCAGTTGTCCCAAAATGTCTGTGGCCCAGAGTGCAGTGGCGGTGGGAGTGAGGACCCAGGGGAGGGGGCGAGCCCACCCTTGCCTGGATCCCAGGCTACGTGTAATAGGAAGATCCTGATAATAAAAATCTACATGTCACAGAGACATTCCTCAACTGTTAGCAATCAGTTTTGGGGGTGGGGGGCGAGGGGGCTGGGAAATACCAAAAGACATCAAAGAGGGTCTCACTCCCAGCCTCTGCCCTGTTTCAAGGCTCCGTAATTTGGGAAGGTTGTGCGCTAAATAATTCGTGAGCCTCCAAACACGCAGGTTATTGTTTGTGGACAGATGGTGTATCGCGTTTTATCGCTTTTCCTTCTGTGGGTCCTCATATGTGGGACTGATGTGCATTCTGAAGTCTTTGTCTCCTTCTAAAATCTCTAATCTGAAACAGACAATCAAGCACAGAGGCAGGGCTTCGGAAGGCATAATCAGAGTTTTAAAAGCAAAGCGGGGGGGGGGTGGGGAACGCTAGAAATCCAACTGCAGTTATGAGGCAGATGTGTTTGCAGAGAATATGCGAGGTTATTAGGGTTTTAAAAGTGGACCGGTGTAAGGGGTCCCGGAGCGCAGAGGGAGAGGCAGAGCCGGGCAGGGGCTGCTGCCGGTCCCCGGGAGCTGCCAGGCATCCCCCCAACTGCTGCGTGGAGCCCTGGGCCGAGCCCCCACCTTGCCTCCGGAGCTGGGGGTCTTTGTCCCCACAGGCGGCCATGGCAGGGCCTGGGAGGCCCAATCTTGGCGCGGTGGCTGCCCTTAAGAGTTAAATCATGTTGATATACAGGAAGGAAATGAAATAGACGAACTCACTCCTCTTTTCTTCCTACGGATTTTTCTTTTTTATTCTGAAGATAGAATTA
This sequence comes from Callorhinus ursinus, assembly GCF_003265705.2. NCBI lineage: Eukaryota > Metazoa > Chordata > Mammalia > Carnivora > Otariidae > Callorhinus > Callorhinus ursinus. The sequence goes on along the minus strand of NW_027397123.1, from coordinate 8,217,558 downwards.
CTGTTTGTAAGCATCTGAAAGTCATTAGAGGCCCTGCAGTCTGTCAGGTGCCGACGCAAGGAACTGCTGAAACCAAACGGGGGCCTGCACCGAGGGCTGGGAATTTGTCATGTGCTGATGAGCAGTTATAATAATATATGAGCAAATCACAAGCATTCTGCAAATTAATCAAATTTTTTTCCCCCCTTCTCCCTTGTCTCTGGGAGAGTGGCTTTGCAGGCAGACGTAGGTGAAGCAGTTTTACTCACAGATGGTCGCTCTGGCATCAGATGGAATTTATATAACAGTAATTCTGATTTCCTGCCAAAGTAGCAGCAAACACACCAGGGAGATTGTAGAAGGCGAGTCATGTGGTTTTGCTGAGGTTGTTGTGGGAAGTTTAAGGGGGGAAATCTCAAATTTTCCTCTTTGCCTTTACTGTTTTTGCCTGAAGGGCCAGAAACGGAACGCCATTCTGCCATGGGCGAAATCCGTCACATCTTTCCTTGTGACTCGTCTGAAAGTGCTTCGCAGCTGTCGGGGCTGCTGGTGGTGACCGAGCCCCAGGACTCCTGATCCTCACCGGCGCCTTACAAGATCGGAGGGGGGCAGGTTCACAAGGTGGTCGCCCGGGCGCTGGCAAGAGGCTGGGCGGGTGCCTCCAGGCGGGGCCCCACGCGCACTTACCCTCCCGCTCCCCACAGCCGGGCGAAACCTGCAAGGGCTTTTCCTTTCAAGTGTTTTATTAAATGAAGAGTCTAACAACGCTCACTTTAATTACACACGGGCTCCGTTTATAATTCCTCTGGATTTATTCAAGTAGTTGAAAACGATGGAGCGGTGATAACAATGATCATCTTGGTTTAGCGGCTCAGAAACCTGGGAGTGTGCTGGTGTGTAAGTGTGTGTGTGTGTGTGTGCGCACAGGCGTGCACAGCATGGGTATGCCCCGGGGTCCCCGGAAGGTCTCCCCATGCTCGGACACCCCTTGCCCCCACCCCACCCAACGCTCACCCTCTCCCTTTGGAGGCTGTGCCTTGCACAGGACGAAGAGGCCCAGTAGCTGACACGCTTCGGGGGCCACACCTTGAGGGACCTGTGCTCACCACAAGGTGCCTTTGCCCTGCGGTGAGGAAAATGATATCAAGATGGCGTGTGTATACTGCATTATGCAACGAAGTCTTGCTGCTTGTGGGCTTTTTCTTTTTCTTCTTTTTTTTTTTTTCCTAATGTAAAGCCCTGCCCATTTGTTTTGGTTTACGTGACTACAGAGAAATAAGTGGATTAGACAGAAACTTTAGCATGCTTCATTGCAGCTGGGTGCCGACATCTGTCATTCCTCAGCCATATTCTGGATCATGCCAGCAAGAGAAAGCAAAGTCTGACACCTTTGATTTTAGAGAGAGCCTTTTATAGGGGGGAAAAAGAGAAGAAAGGAGTAGCATTTCCTTTGTGACTTCATAAGAAAAGTCACCTCTCTTCTAAGCTGCTTTATTTATTTTACTTTATTTTATTTTATTTATTTATTTATTTATTTATTTTATTTTATTTTTGGCATGTGACAATGTTCGCGGCAGTCAGAGAGAGCCCAATGTTGGAAAGTTTATGCTTCCATCTCTCCTTACTTTGTAATTTTCTATTGTTCACACTACCAATTTGTAGAATTGGGTGTGATAAAAAGTAGCTATTTAAAATATATCCAGAGTGCCCATCTATATGGATATATACTGTGGGTATGGATTGCGGGTGTCTGATTCCTTTATGAAAAGAGAGATGTGTGATTCTCTCTCACACATAAACTCACATTAATACGAAGCAAGAGCACTGAAATTTTATGCAATATGAGTGTTCCTGCTACCCTCTTTTTGGTGAGATTTTCTGTGCCCATGTGAGCCCCCCCAAACCATATGACCGCCCCCCACCGAGAAATGTACTAATGTTTTTATGAAGAGGAGTGTGGGTAGTGAATTATCCACAGATAACCTTGGATACCAGCTTTTAGTGGCTTGGACGTCTGTTACTGTGCAATGTTTGCGTGGGGTGGTTTTGCAGGGACGCCCCTCCCCCCACGTCTACACTGTGCATAGCACACCCTTGGCACACGCCAAGTTACAATATTGGCCCCCCTCCCATATTTAAATTGTACAATAAAACAGAAACTACAATTAAGCCCTGATGGGTTCATTTTAAGCGACACAATGGAAAACAGGAAACGATTGAACCAGCAGAGACCACCCACTTGTTTATTTCGCGGGGCGTGTACAGGAATGCAGCTCACAAAGACCTCACCGAGGGCCCCCGCCCCGCCCCCAGAGGTGAGGCACTGGGTGTGTTAGGCACGGACAAGACAGGACAAAGCAGAGAACGAGGACTCTGAGGCTCATGGTGCCAGGAGGTGGATGATGCCAGGAGTGAGGTGGGCCCAAGGGTGAACCATGGCTAACCCCCCAGGGGGTGGGAGGGGGCGGCCACTGGGACCTGGGTCTGACCAGCTGCCTCTGGGAGGATCTTGCCAGAACTTCTGACTTTTCAAGATAAACTGGAAATCCATGTTTTTACATGAAATCTCTTTGTTTTCCCTCATAGTGTTGAGGACAAAAAATAAATACGTGTGCCACCAGCTTGTGATCTCTGAGGGAGGTGAAAGAGTGTCCATCCAGGGTCCTGATGGAATCCACGGAGCTGCCACCTGGGCTCTGGGGGCTCTAGGTCAGGTTGGGTGGTGACAGGTTGTGTGGGTTGGGGGCTCTAAGTCAGGTTGCGTGGGTCAGGTTGGGTGGTGACATCACAGTCACACAGGAAGTGGGAATGGCATTGCTGAGGACCTGGGGAGGAGAGGGTATGGTTCAGGGAGCTCTGATTGATGGGGAGACTGAGCTCCCCCGAAAGCAAGACAGGAAAATGCACAACCACCCAATGACCCAAAGTGTGCCCGAAAATGGCCGAGCCCTCCTGTGCCCTCCTTGAGCGCGCAGAATGGGAGGGGAGTGCAGCGGCCTGGATTGGAGTCCCCAGGGGTCTCCAGGGCACGGAGCACTTAGATTTTCCTGGGGAGGAGAGCAGCAGAATAGGGGCAGGGCTTCCCAGGTAAGGAGCACAACCCAGGGGAGGGGTCTAGGGGGGTCACCTGTCAGGAGGGGTGGCTCATACTGGTGAAGGACACTAAGCAGGGTGAAGGGGAGCAAAGTCGAGCTATGCGCACTCCTCACAAGACCAGAAACAGAGGCAAGCCTGTTCAAGATCAGGGCTGCCCATGCCAGGGGTCCCCAGGCCCCCATGAAGGTGAGAAAATGGGGCTGGACACAGGGGTCACCCACCCAAGGCTGGGGCCCAAGCCCTTCCTAAGTGGCCGCTCAAGGGGAACAACCCCAGAACCCCTTATCCAGCCCCTATTCTGTGCAGAGCCACAGGAGTTTCCTGTCTCCCCAGAGAAGGGAGAGACCCTCCAAGCCTGTGCCACGGGAAGCCATTAGTGGGCAGTGCCCGATGAACAAAATTAAGCGCCTAATTGTGCGGAGTCTTTGAAAAGTGCCGGTGGGGGCTCTGTCGGCTGGGTCCTCAGAAAGGCTTCTAGGAGGGGTTGGGGCTTTGGTGGGTCTGACTGGGAGGAATCGGGGGGCTGCAGTGGGCGAATTCCTTGTGGGGATGGTAGTGAGTATTAAGTAAGAAAGGGTTGCAAGCTGGAAAGCCAGGCTAAGGAGCAAGATGCTGTGGTAGGAAATAGGGAGTCACCGAACGCTGGAGAGTGGGGGTGGACACATGTACAGACAGGATGTGGGGACCGGCTTGCTGTGAGTGGTGCACCTGCTGTCTTTCTGTCTTTCTGACGTCCTTCGTCTGCCTCGAGAGTCCTCACTGTTGTTCTGGGCTGGGCTGTGGGTGTCAGAGGTGGGTCACATGGAGTCACTGCTGTTGCTAAGTTTGCTAAACTCCTTAGGTCTCTACTGCCCATCTTGTTGCCACGGGGACTTGAGATAACTGTATCTGGCCCAATATCCCCAAGGAGGGAAGACATGGATACAAGAGGGTAAGGAGGTACCACACGGGTGAATCCTAGGAGCCCTCCCATCTTCACCATCTCTCGAGTACCACCTTAATCATTTCACTTAAGATTTTATTAAAAACTTAAAAAACAAAACCCTCTAGCTTTATTTTAGCAAGACTATCCAACTTTGATCCACTGGGTTTTTTTTTCTAAGGCTGTTTGTTACCTTAAATCGCGGTTAGCTTGGTTCCATGGAAAACCACCTGCAGGAGCGCTGTGTTCCAACTCCTGCACTCACCCTCCACCGGAAATGCCGGGAGACCAGAGGGTAGCAGGAGGGGGTGCGTTTGCTGTGTGACCTGGGCCAAGCTGCCAGCCCCTTTGTTCCTGGCTCCCGCTTTGCACTGAGGGCAGTGTCTGCTCTCTTTGGTCTCCTGTAGCATCTTTCAGGATGAAATCGTTCACCCAGAGACAAAGACTGGGCATGGTTAGAGCCTTACTATATTACACATCTAAAAATCTCCGAAAAAGGAAAGTAAGTTCATCGACCCTTTGAAGGTTATTTAATGATAAACATAAATGCTTTCATAAAATCCGGGGAGTGATTTAAGATCCCAGATCAATAGTTGCCTGTGAGTGCCCGAGGCCTGCGCTTCGGGCTGTGTCTCCTGCCCACCCAGGCAGGCTGGTGGCTTGGCCAAGCCGAGCGCAGAGGCTGCTGGGGTTGGGGGGGGGCGGGCAAACACATCAACATGGTTTAAGGCAAAATCTGCATGGCAGCGGCCAGAGCCGGGGCGTGAAGTTGCTGAGGAAGGGACTACGTTGAGGCCATGGGGAAGGAAGGACGCTCCTGAGTCTCATCCTTCTTGGGTGGGGGGAGATGGAGTGGGTGCAGAACTGGAAGGATCTGGAAGACTCCTATACCCTCTGCCAGACACGCTTCTCTGCAGATGCCTTCTGGAGGCCAGCCTCCCTTTCTGAGCTCTCCTGCTAACTGAACTCGAATCTGTTGCTGCAGAGAGGCGGCAAGAGGCAGTGGGTTGGGCCCTGGCTGCAGGCTCAGAGGGAGCTGCTGCAACACTGGGTTCTGACTCTCTCGGGCTTCGGGGCCCCGACAAACCTGCAGCCTCTCAGGGCCTCGGCGTCCTCAGCTAGCAGGTGGAGACCCTGACACCTGCCCTCAGCATTGTCACTGGAATGGTGATCCTCCTTCAAGGCTGCCCCAGCACGGGCATGTCACAAAGCAGGTCCTTCGATATGGAGGGGATCCTGATTTACTGTGTCTTACCTGCCACACGTGGTGGCACTCGGTGTCTTACAGGCCTCCGCTCCTCTAATCCTCACATCAACACTGCCCGGGAACTCTGTTATGCTCATTTTATAGATGAAAAATGTGAGATCTGGAAAGGTCAGATAGCTGGTCCAAGATCTCGAAACCACGGAGACAGATGAGGTTTGAATCCAGGCTTCGGACTAGAGAGTCCGCACCCTTCCCCACTGTGCGTGAGTCACAGCGATGCTGCCTCCGAGCAGGGGCAGGACTGGGGTTAGTGTTCCAGTCCTTTCTGCCTCCCTACACACCCTGGGTGCAGGCCCGGCGGGTGCTCCAGTTCCCCCCCCCCCACTGCTGGACACTCTTAGCTGTGGCCCCCTCCTGATCTGGGGCGCTGTGCTGTCTCTGTCCCTTGAAAATCAACCAACTTCACCTTTTAAGAAACTTTTTAAATAAAATTTTTATTTTAACATAGATTTAGAATTGAGAAAATGTTGCATGGATAGTACAGAAAATTCTCCTATGGTGCTCATTTCCCTCTATTGTCAGCATCTTCCATTAGTAGGGTACATTTGTTACAATTACTGACTCAATGTTGATACACTATTATTAAGTAAGGTCCCTATTTTATTCAGATTTCCTTTGTTTTTACCTAATGTCCCTTTGCTATTCCAGGACCCCACCAAGGGCACCACTTTACATCTAAGTTGTTATGTCTCCTGAGGTGCCTCTTGGCTGTGACAGTTTCTCAGGGTTTCCTTGTTTTGGATGACCTCGGCAGTTTTGAGGAATATTTTGTAGAATGTCTCACTTGGGATTTCTCATGGTTAGACTTGGGTTGTGGGTTTCTGGGCAGAAGACCACAGAGGTGAAGTGGCTTCCCATTGTATCAAATAAGGGCACCGCCATCACTCGGACCATGGTGACCCGGCTAAGGTTGTGTTTGTCAGGTGTCTGCCCTGGGAAGTCGGTCTTTTCCCCATTCCACACTGTGTTCTTCCTGGGCACTTCCCTGGGAAGGAAGTCACCACACAGCCCACATGAAGGAGCAGGAGTTATATTCCACCTCTTAAGTGGAGACTTCATAAAGCCTGTGAAATGCGTGGGGCATTTGTCTGTCCTTTTCCATGTACTTAGAGATTTAATCGTTTAGTTATGTCAATATGGCTTGTGGATGCTTGTTGATACTTTGGTTTATAATCTGATACTATGTCATTCACTTTGTTGCTAAAATTGTTGCAGCTCTGGCCACTGGGAGCTCTTTCACTTGGCTCCCTGCTACTTTGACATACCCCCATCAATGCATGGCATTTGGAGCAATTTCTTACTTTCTGGCAAAAGAGGCTCCAGGACCATTTTATCTATTTCCCATTTCAGCCCTAGATTCAGCCATTTCCACAAGCAGCCTTGGTTCCTTTTGTTGAGAATGGTACTAAAAATCAAGTCTGGGTGCTAAATGTGCTTGCTGCCCCTGGGATGTCATGGGTTCTCGGCACGCTCAGCAGACAGAACAAGGAAACATAAGTGTGTCTACTAACCGGGTTCTCGGCGCGCTCAGCAGACAGAACAAGGAAACATAAGTGTGTCTACTAACCCCTGCATATACTCAGATCTGCATTACAGATATTGAACTATACACCAGTTCACACTGACTGGCGTCTCCAATCCATTACCACATGGATCAAAATTCACTTTTTAAAATAGTGAAATATTTTTTGGTAGTGCTTTAAAATTAAAACCCAAATCACAGGAAATTTGAAACCTAAAATTATCTATACTAAGGATATTCTGAAGTGTTTTAGCATCTTTGATTAGATGGATGAATATTTTTTTGAAAACTGAAAACATAAATTATGCACCTGATTAGAACCATTCTTGCCTATTTGGAATTAGGGAAATTATATATATATATATATGTGTGTGTGTGTGTGTGTGTGTGTGTGTGTGTATAATGTGTGCAACTGATAAAGTAGCTCTTTCTGTTGGCTCGGTGTGTGTATGTATATTTCTACCCATCTCATTGCCTCTGTTGAGCCTATTAACCTGGAAGGATGGCCAGGGTCCTGGGCAGGAGCCCTTCCAATTGGCAGCTTCAGGGTTAGCCGCAGACACTCAGAGGGAGCAGCAGGGAAGGGCCAGGTGGAGACCAGACCACTGGCCTGAGGCCTGCCCCACCAGAAAGCGTGTTGGTACCCCCACACCTGGATTCCTCCCAGGTCTGCAGGTTCACTTATGGGGGCCGTGTTTCTAACATACACATAGAGGTGGGACCATTTTCTTAACTACCAGTGTGTATCTTGCAAATGTCCCTAGTTTCAAGGAATGCAAAGGGCTCTCCAGCTGGGGTGCAATAGAAGAAGTGGTGTTGCTCAGGTTCCTTCTTGGTACCCCTCAGAGGTGGTGCTTTCCAAACCTCCTGGCCCTGTGCATGGGAGCTGCCTTTGAGGGCTACTCTTCCCCACCTCACCAGCTGGCCCCTTCTAGAAAACAGTGCCATAAAATGTGGCTGTGGGAGACCCTCCTGGGGGTCTTACAAATACTCCATAATCCTGTGCTCCTAAGAAGAAGGTATTTCAGAAAGGACAATGGGAGTGTCTCCTGGTGAGTCAGCCATGGGTTTACTGCAGGCGGCTTTCTTGGGGTCGACGCCCACCCAGGGTGCAAATGGGTTGTGGCCGGGGCTGATCTAGAAGTCATGGCAGCAATGTTCCTCTTCATTTACCCACACACCAACTTTTCCCATTTATTTCAATGGACAATAAAAGGGCCCTGTGTGATTGATCTGGAAGCCTGCCCCGGTGTGAGAGGTGACTCTGCAGTGTGAGGACACAGGGGATGGCCCATGTCTCTGTGCCCGCCTGGGGCCAGGGACCCTACTCCCTACCGCTTACACACGTGACCCTGTTCTGGACCCTCTTCCTCATTCTGACCATGTACCATGATCCGTGGATGCCCTTGTTCCAATGTCCAGAATTGTGCCTCTGTCAACATATGTAGACCCTGCCTCTGGCCAAACAGCTCATGGGTCCTTCCTCAAGAATGTTCTTCCTTTCCCAGGACCCTTTTGGGGCCTGTCCTCTGTGCCATCTTTTTGACTGGAAACTGGAGCCTGGCTCAAAGCAGCTGGATGTCCTCGCCTCATAAAATCTTGGCTTCTTCCTCCTCCTGCTGGAGACGGTGTCCACTAGGTTGTGTGGCCAGTCACTCAGCTTCTACTGGGTGGGCATTGTGTCAGGCGTGCAGAAAAGATGCCCTTCCCATCCTCGTGGCGCTGAAAGTCCTGTGTCATTCCCACAGCAATCTGCTCGGGCTAATGTATGCAGTAGGTACTCAATGTGTGCTCGTGGAAGTGGGCTGGGTTCCAGGAGTTGTGTGATGGAAGCTTGGAGTCCTGTGGCTTGGTGACAGCCATGTGTGCAATGCCTGGCTTTGGTAGGTGTCTCGAGGCCACAGTGGTGCCTGTTGTCCCTAAGGGGGGTGGCATGTGACAGGAGTGATATCCCATACACACGCATTATAGTGCACGCCCTTCCAGGGTGTTCATAGACTCTCTCCTGGAACATCCTGGGTCCTGATCAAAGATAACTCTGTGTGGAGACTCTTCCAACGAGTGATTGGCAGGAGGGAACAGAGGTGAGCATGAGCGTCTGTTGTGAGCGTGGGACGAGGTGAGTGTCTGTTGTGAGACAGCCCTGAGGTTGGATTCCTGGTCAGAAACTAGCTAGCTGCATAGCCCTGTGCAGGGCTTGGGAAAATTCTTTACTCTCCCTGAGCCTGGTTATCCTATCTGTAAAATGGGAAGACTTCTCGCTAGCACATCTCCCTACTGGTGACTGTAAGGACAATTGACACAATTCCTATAAATGTGCCCTGATGAATTGTCCCAAGACCAAACACCGGAGGTTGGCCGCTAACTCCTCCAACCCCTCCAATCTGCCATCCCACACCAGAGGAGAAACCATCAGTTTGGAAAGTCTAGAGGCTCCGTGGATGCAGCCCCATCTCTGCCCACAAGTGTGGAGCTGTAATTAATGGATGGTCCCCCAAGGGGAGGCATTTTCCTCTCCCCCTTAGTACAGAGAAAGAGCAGATATTTCCATCGTAGCAAGTAAGAAAAATATCTCGTTTCCCCACTTTTGTTATAAACAATGTACGACTTGCTTTCTCCTTACTCCTCTTGACCCTCCACACTGTATACATATTTATATATTATTCATAGTGGATTAAAAATGAATGTGCTCTTTACCACGGCTCTACGGCGCAGTGACAATACAAATTAATGTATGATGTACTTACTTTTCACATGGCAGTGATGGGAAATGTTGATGGCCTCAAAGTGAGAGGTGGAGAGAGGGGAGTGCAGTGGGGTGGGCAGTGGGGGGCACCCATCTGGCCGCACGCCCAGGGCCCGGGCTACAGACAGGGATCGGGGCTGCACTCAGTCAGCTGTGTTGCTGCAGAGCTGGAAAGGCCTCCCTCCTTTCCTTCTCCCATGGAAGGAGGGCCAAACTCCCCAGTGGATCCTGTGAGCCTGGCCCCTGTCCGGCTCCCTCACTGGGCTTCACCTCCATCACTGTGCCCTGCTCCCAGACCCCTGCACTGATCCCAGGCTTCCTATCCCCCCCGTGCCTGGGGTCAAGCCTGTCCCTCTGTCTGGAGGAGGGCTTCTCTCCCTTTCTTTCTCCTGACTGCCTCTCATTCTTTCTTCCCTCCATCCATCCATGCATCCATCCATCCCTTCCTTTACTTAAAAAATACTTCCTGGATATCTGTGATGTGCCAAGCACTGTGCTAGGTAGTGAGAAATGGCAATAATCCAAAGTCACAAAAAACAAAACCCCACAGCCCCTGCACCGTGGAGCCGACCGTCCAGCGGGGAAGATAGACATAATTGTGTATTTGTTCAGCTACTGTTGTTGGAAACTCCCCTGCAGATTTTGCCCTAATGGCCTTCACCACCCCATGGTGAGTCTGGGTCATTGGGCCTCCTCCTCGAGGCAGAGGCAGGTGTACTAGAGGAGGCAACTACTGTACTTAGATGAAGTAGGGGCAGAGAGCATTCCAGATTAGGGAACGAGAAAGGATGGAGCAAAAATCCTGTGGCAGGAAAGAGTATGAAGCATTTGGAGAGCAGAGAGAGTCCCGTATGCAGAAGGCAGCAAACTCTGGGGAGGATTTGAGGGTGAAGACAGTGGAAGGATATAGAGGGGCTCACGTTCCTCTGGGTTGAGCTCTTAGAACCCCCCAGTCACCTCTACTCTATCACAACCCACATTGCCTGAAAGCGGTGTTTCTGATCTAGCCCTTGACTAGAATAGTATCCTCTAGATGGGGAGATGTTCCTGGCATGCAGTCTGACCCAAAGCCCATCCTCACCTCCACTTGCTGACCTCCCTCCAAGCGAAATGAAACTGTTAACAACTTGTTCCTTTGGTCTCTGAAGGCCTTCCAGTTTCCCAAAGCTCCGGTTCAAGGGCAGATGCCCGGAGGAGAGACAATGTCGAAAGCTCTCACCGAAGCCCCCCCACCCCCACCCCCGAGGCAGAGAACACACAGCGATGATGCAGGAGACCCTGCTCTATCAGTACCTTGATGAAGAACAGAGCCCGGAGGCCCCTGACCCGGCTTAGATGGGCTGCCAGATGACAGCAGTGAGAACAGTAAGCAGGACAGTGACAGACAGCTGACGTTTCTATAGCTCTGGATTTTTTCCGCACTTGACGCAGGATTCCCTGCCATGCTCACAACATCCTATGGTGGGAGTATTAGCATCGCTGCTCCCCTGCCTCTGTTTTCAAGGCGTGGGAACTGAAGCCCTGAGAGATCCCATTCCTCACTCTGGGCCAGACACAGAGGAAACTCAAGTTTGGGTTAAGTAGACTGCCCACCTCTCAAGGGAGGAGGCTATGCTTTGAACCCAAGCTCCTGGTCAGACTCCTGCTGCCTAGTGTGTGGCAGGAGGACACCCGAGAGCAAAGCAAAACTACCAAGCCAGATTCCTCTTGGCCAAAGGCTGCCCTGGAGTGCAGTGCTTCTCAGTGGGGTTACACTGGACAGAGGCCGCCGTCTCCATGCTGGTTGCTAATGGGGAAGCTTAATCTGTCTTAGAAATTGATGAACCTTAGCACATTCATGGCCACCTGCAGACCCAGGTGCATCGCCGACTCTATCTCCAGGCTACCAAGGTGGTGTGGCTGGTTTTCATCTCACTCAAAAGGGATGGATGGAAGTTTGCAGAGTTCAAAGCTCACCAAGGGGTGGCCTTGTCACCCTGAGGGCTGCATCAGCTTCTCCTCTGGGAATGGGATGACCTGCTTCCATCTGGAGGTCGGATTTCCCCGCAAGCCCCACCTCCACCTCAGGCAGGACAGCAGAAGCTTGAAGCAGGCTTCCATGGGCCCCTCCTGCTGCTTCTACCTGCAGATGGATCCCTTCTTGGTCACAAATATTTGGAACACCACAGCTAACTATTCCTGGGAGTTCTCAGATTTGGGGTTTGTTCTGAAGTCCTTGCTTATGATCTCTGGCCAAAAGCTAACAGACCTCGACATCACTGCATTTGTCACAGTTGCCCGGGGCTTCAAGTATACAAACAGCGTAGAGAAATTTGAACTGCTTCATCCAGGTTTAGCTGGACTCAGAGATGTATCAGTTTTCAAAAGTGCTTTGCATAACAATAGCTTTCTGTTTGGAAGTAAATGTTCCCATCACCAAAGGACAGACCTTTCACTTAAATTTGATCCTGGTGAGACTGCCTTCTTCTGGACCTTTCAGCAAGCCACTCAGAAGGGGGTGTTGTGTGTATGTGTATGTGTATCCTGTAAGCACATATTGCAATCACGGTTCTTGTAAAGATTTCAGAGAATTAGGGTGTCTGAGTACTTTATATCCGGTGGAAATTTGTTTTAAATTCAAACCGTCCAGATTTACTGTATCTTAACTTGCTCGTCTTGCCATAAAGCTCTAATATAAGGATCACATACAAAACTCTATGTAAAGGACTATGGAGCGTTTCAGGATCTTCAGGTGTTCGGGATCTTCAGGTACTACCATCATTACCTACAATGCTTCTATCTACAAAGTATATTGCAAGATCAGGATTGATTATGATTCCAATATCGTACAGACTTCCTCCTACAAATGTACACACGCAGTGTTCTATATGTTTACATATAGATTTCCATCTCACCTAAGTTAAAATGCAAACGAATTCAGTACTCATTTCTTGATCACTGTTGTATCCAACTATGCCTGGATTATAGTACCTCTTTGACTCTACCAAGACCTAGAGACTCAGAGATAGCCATAGGTTAAAATCATGACTAATATTTTAAAAATCAATTGGTGGGAAAAATGCACTTGGTGCTTTGATGCCAAATTGGCCATTCACAAAGGCTTTTATTGTGAATAAAGGTGATGTTCGAGGTTCTCCACTGGGCTTGCCAAGATGCATGTCGCATGGCTCCCCTGTGGTACAATTTGCAGAGAGGGTGGCTTCCAAAGGTTGTAGCATAGAATTCATACAGAAATGTATTATTCGTAATGATGATAGATAATATAATAAACAGCCTTGACAGCAGGGCAGGAACAGTGGAAGAACAGAAGACCCACTTTGAATCCTGGGGACCGGAGGTGGGTTTATTAAACAAGATGACGGTTTGGCCATCTTGCTTCATACTTGGGCTAGACTCTTTGGATCATGGTGCCAAGAGTTCTGGTTTTATTTTTTATTTTCATTTATTTATTATTCGGAGTTCTTAACTCCAGAGACTTGTCAGACTGTGGTGATAGTGTCCGTCAGTGACTTACCTCCATATGATACATAGATTGTGAGCTATGGTAATTGGCATAGTGAGCAGCCACATTGCTGTCCGTGGTGGCAAGTCAGAAGATGCAGTCTATTCCTGAGAAGATATTTCTGAGAAACTTTCAAAACATTTCTTAGGCTTCCTGAGAACTGGTATCTCAGTTCTTCTCAGGTTCTTTGGATGACCTTCAATTAGTTCCTATGTCTCTAGCTATAGATTTGGGCTGTCTTTTCTCCTGCCCAGGAGCTGCTCCTGCAGAGTAACCCTGAATCCTCTCTCACCGAGCCCTGGGCTAGTAGTTTGGTGTCTACAGGGACGAACAACCTCTTGAGTTGGGTGGTTGAGTCTTGCGATCTGCCTGAAACGCGCTGATTCTCAGCTTAGGACTGACTTAGATTCACTATTACGGCAGAGAGAATGGTTGTTCCTGTCCCACTTGCCACTCACTGGCACCGGGATTCTCCCCTTTTGTCTATGCCTTAACTCCGATGTGATGAAGAATAGGGCCACTTAGATTCTTTCTAAAACTCTTGAATCCACATTAGAAATAGGCTCGGTTCTCCTTCCCCACTAGCGCATGGCCTTCCCTGTCATCTGTGGGCAAAGTGACCGAGCCTTAAGGGTGGTACCGGGTAGCAGGAAGGCAGGAGGGGAATGACGCTGGTAAATCTTTCTCTCACCTGACACTCAGGTCCAGGCCCCTCCTGCTGACTGGTGGTACTCTTCTGGCTGTGGTAGGCTGCGCAGAAGGGCCAACAGCAAGTGTACTTTTCTTGGGTTTTGTTTATTCTTCGCTCCAAAGTCCACAGATTTGCAAATTGGCTTCTGGCAAGTGGGAAAGTTGATCAAATTCAGCCTTGTGTTAGATGCAACAATGGAAACAAAAGAAGCAGAAATGCTATCCAAAAATTTATAATACCTTCAAGAAAAGGCAAGGTGAAGGAATAAGATAATGCTTCAATTCCAGAAACAGTTCATGCCTGTTTGCTCTGTGCCAGGTAGTGGGGCTTGGCACCAATGATACTAAGATGGCTCTGCTTCCTGCCAGGAGCCCACAGCCAATCAAGGGGACCGATACACAGTGGCCCACAAAAGCGGCATCCCAGTTGGGCAGAACCTTGAAAGAAGAGAGAGAATGGAAATGGTACTTCAGGGAGAGGGTCACACAGCAAGCACATGGAGACCCTGCAGAGTGAAGCCTTCTTGCAGAGACCACGAATGGTTTGGTTTGGTGTGGACAGCTGGAGAGAGGGAGGATGCTCCAGAGGAGACTGGTGAGGTGGCTGGCACTGGACTTGAAGGTCCTGATGATTTCTCAGAGCGTCGGTGGCCATCAGAGACTCGAGGCAAGGAAATTATAGCTGTCCTCCTGTGTTTGGAGCCCGCTCTGGTATTCCTGGGTAGGCTGGGCTGCAGGTGGGACACCTGGGAAGCTTGAAACCCTCCTGCAGGCTGCCGTGTTCATAGTCTGGGCAAGAGCTGGGACACAACGGACCAGCCTCTGAAGGGGGGATGGGAAAGAGGAAGATTCAATAGGTAGGAGAGATTCATCCCTGCAGACCATTTGGCTAGGAGGGAAGAGAGAGAGTGCTCTCCATAAACCCACTAAGAAAGAAGGAAGGATCGGGCACTGTGCGCCATATGAAGTGAAAGTGAGCTTCAGCTCCAAATGTTTGGTTGGGTTCCAGTGTCGCAGGAACAAGACTGTTTTGCTAAGTAGATACACAGGACTTCTGCAATTACTATTCTAGAAAAAGTGCTGAATACGCTGTTTGGATGTCTCCTGGTGTAAATGGTTGTGCCCATCTATTTACTTGTTTATTTTTCTGAGCAAATGAAACCCAGCCCTGGGCCCTGACCTCTCTGGGTGCTGGGTGGGACAGCACTTATGGGCTTCCAGGAATGGCACATCAACAGCTTCTGAGCATCAGGGGGGAATGCAATTGTTCTATTAGAACTTCCCAAACCAGATGCTTTCCTGGTTCCTCAAGATGGCAGAAATGTGTGCGTGTCTGCTCAAGCATGGAGGACTATGTGGATTTCCACAAGAATCCGTCTTCTGTTCTGATTGAGACATGTCTAGAAAAATTTTATGCCAAAGGTTACAAGAATCTAAACTTCTTTAAAACCTTCTGGCCTTGGCCATTTGGAGATTTTGGTTCCTGCCAGACGTCTTCTACAGTCTTCTCTTGAAACGCTGAGGTTCTACAAATTCCAAGAGCTTAGCACTTCCAGCCCTGCCCCAGAGCAAGGCACGGGGCACATCCTTCCCTCAGCCCAATGCAAACACGCACTCCCTCTCACACGCCCATGCTCCGGTTGCTTATCTGTAAAGGGTTGATGGGCAGATAAGAAAGTGAACTGGCTTAGTGCTGAGACCTGAGTCAGGATCCCAGGTGGAGGGATTTATGGCTTTTCTGTGTGTGTAGAATCGGGATCAGCAAAGCACGCTCCAGGGGTCAAATCCCTCTCCTGTCTGTTTTTGTACAGCCTGGGAGCTGAGAATGGTTTCTACATTTTAAACAGTTGAGGGGCTGGGAAGCAAGGAAGAAGAACTATTTCATCTCTCAGGAAAATCATACGAAATTCAGATTTCAGCGTCTAAAAGAAAGAGTTTTGAATTTCATCAATAAAACATTGGAAATTTATTTCTTCTCTTGTCATAGAGGTACCTACATAATATCTTTGATTTTGTGTCTTGGCCTGCAAAGCCTAAAATATTGGCTATCTAACATTTTATAGAAAAAGAACCTAGGTGTTGGGAACATTGTCTTCTGTCACCCAGAAAGCCTGCATTAAAACTCTCCCTAGGATGGGAAGATCTTACACATTCCCGGCCAAGTTTATTATTAGTCGGTAACTTATTATTTCTCCAAGTAACTATTTGTCCAAATATATTGACTACTTTTCTGTCCTTTGCTAATTTGATTTTTGCACAGTAAGTGCAATCACAATATTGAGACTCTTGGTAGTAATGATGATGTCTTCTGAGCCATGGGGGCGGGGGGGGGGGGGTCCCGCATGCAGCAGAGCTGACCTGCCACTCTTTGTGTCCGCAGGTCACAGGCCTTTTCAGTGCCGATACTGTCCCTACAGTGCCTCTCAGAAGGGGAACCTGAAGACCCACGTCCTCTGCGTCCATCGTATGCCTTTTGACAACAGTCAGTATCCCGACCGCCGGTTCAAACGCTCCAGAGTCGACTCGGAGGCTTCTGGGAATTTCGAAGACCCCACAGCTGTCAAGGCGGGGAGCTCAGCAGAGCTAACAGAGGAGGGCTGCAAAGCCCAGGAGGAGCGTAACTGAGCAAACTGACCTGTATATTGCAATATTATTTTACACAGTTTTAAGATTATGCATCTGGTAAAAGAGTTTGCTAACTGCATTCCAATGGGGGAAAAAAATCATGTACAACCCCCCCACTAGTGTATAGAACATTTAAAAATTTAAAAAAGATATCTATATATATATATTAAAAAAACACAAAAAATTAAAAAAAAAAACAACAAAAAAACAAAAACAAATCCCCAGCCCTTGAAAATGGCTGCTAAACTGTTACCCGGCAACAAGTACTTCTAAACAATGCAGGTGGAAGACAAGTGATTTCCGAAAGGCTTGGGTCCTCCAAGCTGGAGAAAGCTGGGGGCCCCTTCCAACTCTTAAGTCGTCTTGGTCCCCCAGTCATGCTCTTAACTGAAAAATGATACCATCTAAATGATTTAGTGTTGCCTTGAAGATGGAGGGGCTGTGTTTTCATTGTGGAAAACACCCCCATGATCCGCCACCAGCTGCTGCCATCAGCGCCCCCCCCCCCCGCCCGCCCATGAGATGTGCTGAGAGGCAGCCGCGGTGCCAGTCAGGCTGGAGCGGTCACTGCAGAGAAAATCAATTCACGTGGTGTCCCAACTGCACTCGCGGAGAAATCCTAGCCCGCCGCCTGCGCCCCGGCTGCCCGGCGCTGCCAGGATTGCCATCTTACACGTGCATTTTTAAAAAACACACAGCCAAATGAATCCATGGTCAGGAATTATCTGCAGACAGATGCCCATTGCAGGTTTGATGAGTAATTCCTCTTTTTAGATCAAATTGTTGTATTGAGGGAAATGCTTTTCTTTTCTCCGTTGTCTTTTTTTTTTCCCCCGATGAAAAAGAAGTTGCCACTAAAATAATAATAATAATAATAATAATAATAATAATAATAATAATTAGGGATACATGATATAAAATGTTGTTTAAGAAAACTAGCCAACCCTATCCATAGAAGGTGCTGGTGAGAAATGGAAATTCATGTCATAATAGAAAGATGGTTTTTTATTATGGTTTTTAAAATTTTACTTGAATGAAGGCTGCTCCGGTCCTTATTACCAAGCTTTGTTTCATGTGTTCGTTTTTATAAGGATCACAGACATGAAGCAAGATTTTCTTCTCTGACAAGCTCTTATCAAATAGCTTGTATTAAAAATACGAATCTAAACATCCTGCTCTCTATCACTAATGAAGAAAACTGTTTGAGTTAAAATGTCTGTTTTTGTAAAACAAATGTGTTCTATATTTTTGTAGATTTTAGATTTTTTTACTGATTGGATACTCCAAATTTATTGAGTTCTGCACCACCCAGAGGGAGATTTTGAGGGTCAATAATGAAACACTTAACTCATTTAAAAAAAGAACAAAACTAAGAAGACTAGTTAAGGGTTTATTCTTGAATCTGCTAGAATGGTGTATAAGTTCAGCCTCTTAACATACTTCCTTTGAGTGACACAAAATTGGTGCTGTTGCTTGTGACGGTAGAGACGTATTGAAGTATTAACTTCTTCTAAAACGAAATTACTCCGACTTAAAAAAAAAAAAAAAAACAGTCGATATTTCCTTGCAGGCTGGGAGCACAGAATAAAACCCCAGGGCCTTAAAAACTTCAGCTCTGCCTACAGCAGTTTACAAAAATTCTAAACTGCAATCAATGTAAATAAAATGCTTAGCGCTATCCTGAGACCAGGAGGGATCTCAGGCTAATAAGGGATCGGGTTTGCATATGCGGTCCAGAGGGCGTCACTCGCCCAAGGTTTCAGTGAAAATGAGGTCGCCGTGCAACGTGGACCCATCTGGCATAGAGCAAGCCGCTTTCTCGTTTTTCTAGACTAGTTCTCACTGCCTTACTTAAATCGAGTTGATAAACTTAATGCAACTGTTTCTATGATCCTAGAGGAAGGACTGAAATGTTACTGAAAACTTTCTGACTGTAGTGAGCTTTAGGATTTTAACTGCACTACTGTGTTTGGTGACTGTGCCAGTCGCTTGCTTTCTGTGTGTTTGACCCGCCTTTGGTATCTTAGGAAAGAAAAATATTAAAAAAAAAAAAAAGAAGAAAAAAAAGTAAAAAGAAAAAAAAAACAAGAGGAAAAAAAAAGTGGAAAAAAAATGAGAGCCACATTCCATTTCTAGCACTTTGGGAGCTCTTTTGGTATTCTTTTGTGTCTTCTGAGCATCGTCAGATGCGACAGGCAATAATTCTGTTTGTGACACTGGGAACATCCCCTCTTCTTTGTGGCGTGTGTGTTGATTCCATTTTGTCCAGTGCTACCGTCCTTATTTCCCCCTCTGACACAAGCCTTCTTTCCAGAACATTTGTAACTTGTAATACAAACAAGTGACAGCCAGTGATATGCCGTGTCAGTTTCTGAATGTCTCCAGGTCCTCATATCTAAACATGTCAAGTTTTTTCCCTGTAACTTCTGTAGTCTGTGATGCTGGTCATAATACTGTCTACATTCCTACACAAAGAAAAAAAAATCTATCTTGGAGGAAATCTGAGATCAATAGAGTAGAGGATTTTGTTGCTATGCTTGTAACAAGTAGAAAACTTTGTATTTAAAGTTTATTCTTGGTCATTATTTATTATTATAATACATCAGTTGACAGAACTTTATTCTGGTATAGAAAGTATTAAAAGTTGTTTTTTCAGCAATGACTGTTTTCTTTCTGCTGTTAGAATAAAATGTCTTTGAAGCAGTCCAGTTTTATCCAGTGTTTTACGCAATAAAACCTCTACCTCTGGAAATAAAAAATCTTTTCCTATTCACTTATGTTTATTAGGAAGGGTGAAACATATTTTTGCAGCTTCGTCAGACTTCGGTAAGGCTTGGTCAAAACCCCACTTATTAAAAAAAGCTCTGCAGTATTCTGGGGGCATGGTCCCCACAACCTTGTGCTTTTTCAAGCCCAGTGCAGTTTAAACAATGTGAGTGCGTACGTGAGTGTGTACACACACCCATGTGCATGTATGAACCGCGTTTCTTCAAAGGCTGTGGACATCAGTTTCAGGAAAGTAAAACCTATGGAAACACGTATGCTCCTCCTATTACAGCATTGGGATCTATTATTCCCTTTTACTGTTAGAAAGTTGTTTAAAAAATCATTAAATGCAAGAAGTCTTTTACAGAGGATAATCTGAATTCTTCCTCTAGAAGAAAAGGAAAAGAACAGAGAACAATAAAGTCTATGGTATCAGGGCTACTGATAAAACAGCCCTCTGACATTGATTTGAGAGGGTTTGAAGTGTGTTCCCCACACTTGATGTGTAGAGTTGTTTTTTGATTTGTTTTTTTTGTTGTTGTTTGTTTCAAAACCAAGCTTACACAGTGCAGCCTGCAGCTCCTCTGGAGGGCCCAAGGAAATGTTGCAAGCAAAAGCATCCACCCACATTGTATAGGAATTTGTAAATCCTCATGTTTCTTTCAGGATGCCAGATTACTGGTGTCTCTGGATAGGAGCAGGCGGCTGGAATGGAGTTTTGAGCGGCCCTGACTGTCCGTTGTTACAAACAGCAAAGGTGAGTCCCGAGGTTACAGTGAGGGGTCGGCAAGGGACCCTGTCAGGGAGGGAAGATTATAATGCCACATACGTGACAGATCCCAAACAGAAATGCCTCCAGGGACCAGGCAAGAGCCCCCAGTGGTGAGAAGAGGAGAGTAGGAACGGAGGGGTCTGGGGGCGGGTGCCCTCAGCAACTGCTTGTCATCTCCATGAGGAATGTGGCATCAGGGTTTCTGAGTTTTCCAGAAACATGGAACACCTACTTTTACATGTTTTACCATGTTTACATGGTTCAAAACGTGTTTTCAAAACCTGAGTAATAAATAGACAAAACGCAGTTTATCCATAGAATGGAATATTATTCTGCCATAAAAAGGAATGGAGCACCAATACATACTAAAACATGGATGAACTTCGAAAACATCATGTTGAGTGAAAGAGGCCAGTTACGCAAGACCACATATTATATGATCTCACTTATAGGAAACGTCCAGAATGTCCAGAATAGGCATGAGGACAGATTGCAGGGTTGGTGTAGGGGAGGATGGGGTGTGACTGTGTACAGGTTCAAGGTTTCTTTTTGGAGTGATAAAAATGTTCTAAAATTAGGTAGTAATGATGGTTGCCCAAGTCTGAATGTACTAAAAATCACTGAATTGTACACTTTAAAAGGGTAAATTTTATGGTATGTGAATTATATCTCAATAAGCCTGTTATAAAATAAAAATGAAACTGTAAGAAGGTCTTTCTAAGAAGCATCAATATATATTTCCATCAAAATGTTTTGAGTTCTCTGCAATCATAGACGATCGTCAGATTAGCATATTGTAGACAATTACAAAATAGAGGGTGTGCAGACTTAAATTTGAACCCTAGCCATACCACGTACTGGCTGTTTGATCTTTAACAACGTAACTGTCCTGAGTTCATTGGTCGTATTTAAACGCAATAAAGAAGAGAAGATCATATGTAGGTTTTTTATATTTTAGTGCTATTTGTAAACTGCACTATTGTGGTGTAATAAGTTATGGATAAATTTGGAATCAATTTCACACCCACAAAACATGTATGTTAAACTCCCATGTTTGGGGAAAGGCTCCCTGGTGGTCAGGATTCCTCCATACCCACCCCCTTCAGACAAGATGGTCCTGGAGAAATGTCTTAAGCTCTTTGTTTTCCAGTTTCCTTATTCAAAAAAAAAAAAAAATCACAGTATTAACAACTTTCTTGCCATTTTGAGAGTATTGGAGAGCAGCTGGGAGAGCATAGTGTGGGGTGCAAGAGAAGAATTGGTCTTGGGGTTTGATGCTATTCCACCCCCTTGTTCAGTAAAGTTCACAGAGGACCTACTATGTACCAGGCATCAGGCCACAGGCTGGAGAGACACCGTTAGGTCAGGGATCACGCCCACAGATCACTGTCCGAGGAGAAAACAGACGTCAGCCTCATACTCACACAAGTAAACACAGAATGTCTGGAAGAGGAGATTCAAAGATAACACAGATTTCCCACATCAGGGAAGACTTCCTTAAGCAGTGACAATGACCTGAGACATGACCGCATGCGTGCCGGGGTCCAGGAACAACACGTGCAAACGCCCAGCCGGGCGTGGATGGGGCTCTGAACTCCGGTCTCTACCTCTTGGTAGCTGTATGATCCTGGCAGATCATTCCAATCCCCCAAATCTGCTTCTTTATCTTTAAAGTGGAACACGCTGTCTACAGCAAAAGGCTCTTTGTGCGGTTAAATGAGATAGTATGTACGTAGAGAGAGCGGTGCAGAGAGGCAGCCAGCTGGGGCCGCCAGGTTCTAAGGACTGTCATTAAAAGGGACAACAGCAGGAACCCACTTAACATTGAAACGCAGGGCATCCTGCAGCCAGGATGTGTTGCTGTAGAGGCATGCAAATGACTTCAACAGATTTACAGGATCCTAGAAAACTGGCAGTTATCTCTCACGCCCGGGGCCCTCAGTTCCCTGGGAAGGAGTCGGTGGGAGTCTCCTACACCCAATTCAGGGTCTTTGCATGGCCCCAGTTCATCCCTCCATGGACCAGCTTGGCTACGTGGGCAGCTGCACCCTTTGTGGGAGGAGCCTACGTAGGATGACAAACATCCTGGTTTTCCCAGGACAGGGGACTTTTCAGTGCTAAAGCCAGGGCGGTCCAAACCCAAATGAGTGTCACCTTAGGACAAAACCCATTCTTGCTGCCGGTAATCCAAGAGGCCAGGGTGAGGCCCATCTGGGGGAACCGAGGCTCAAAGCAAGGGTGTGTTTACTCAAGACTTGGGTTCAAGCCTTCCCTACCACAGTCCCTTTGCTGTAAGGATGAAAGGCGGCAAGGCTCACACAACACTTCACACAGCACTCGGCACATGGTCATCGTTTTATCCACTCTTGCCAAGTGACTGAACCAATGTTTGTTCCTACTTCCGACGGGGTGGGGAACGGCTCACCGGTGAATTTCTCTTCCGGCAGCCCGAAGCTGCTGAGCTGCTGATACTCAGTGTTAAGGCACTATTTTGTGCTTAAACTTTTGTAAAGCTAACCCTGCTGTCTCCTGTAGTTTTGGGATTTGCACACTTCCCCTCTCTGTTTAACATCTGTATTGTAACAGTATATTATGAAAACCTCACCTGGTGTATTGTAAGCACAATCCCAAGGAAATTAGTGTTAAATATTGTGATCTGCCTTTCAAGATAGAAGGGCTGGGCACGTTCCACCGAACTAGAGGTATGTTTCCACGGGGAAGGAAAAAAATTCAGAGTGTAATGCAATATTAAAAATGTCGCCCAGCTGAGCATTCCATGTAGGGGCTTGTGTAGAGTTTTAATCTCTTCACCTGTTGGTGTTAAGAGAAAAGAGGGAGACCGAGAGAGGGAGGGAGGGAGAGAGGGAGGGAGGGAGGGAGAGGAAGGGCTTATGTGAACAGGGAAACCACAAGCAGAGGAGGGGGAAAATTTAAATGATCCCAGACCGAACTGTTTTGCTGTTAATACAGAAATACAGTGCAAGACACATTTAATGGGCTCTATTTTTTATTATACTATGCTGAATAATTAAGTTTGAGGCTAAGTGTCACATGGATTTATCTTTTAATTAAAAAAGCATGGTTCACGCATATTTGAGTGGTAGTCCAAATAAATGCAGTATAGAAATTTATGTTTGTTTATCTAGGTGTTAATTACCTAGAGATTGTTCTGGATTACTTCTTTTTATAAAGTGTCATAGGCTCGTGTCAGAACGAATAAAGCTTGCCCATGGAACCTTATCAATTTGCTAACTATAGTGCTGGTCTGACCTGAAGGGGGGCAGGGGAAAACTTTGGGTGGGGATTGTTATGTATACACACGCCCACATTCAACCCACACCAAATAAAACAGTCGTTTTAGAAAATATTTCTAGGACATAAAGGCACAAATATATCTTCGTTGTTTTACAGCCTCTTGTCCACAGCTATTTATAAAACATGTGATTATTTATGCATTGGGTTATGAGAAGTTGGGCTGGAAGAGCCCGCGAAGGAAGCTCCATCAATCCAGGTACCTGAACCCCGGAGAGGTGGGAGGCGGGGTTTCCAGGTCAAAACGGGGCCCGCTAGGAAGTTGACTGCTGGGATTTGTCTAAAATGTGTCAACCTCCTGGCTGCTCCCAGAAAAGGCAGCCGGTGGGAGAGGGAGGGATAGCAAAGTTGAGGGTTAGAGGTCACATTTTTTTAAATCAAGGATGCACACCGAGAAAGTGAAACCAGAAGCCCCCACAAGTTGTTCATCACACCTTGGGTCAGCCCCTGCCTTTTTCTTTGTTTACAAAGTGATTTTTGATGGCAGGTTCAGTCAAACGGCTTGGAAGAAACTGATGGCTTTGGTCAAAAGGTTCAACTTCAAAGAAAGAGATTTTCCAAGGGCAGGAAGAATTCCAAACCGGTCTAGGAATGTCTACATTGGGTGCGCTCCTTTGTTCGGGAGGTTGGTTTTCCCTGCATTTTCTGCAGCGCCTGGCCTCTTTCTACTGCGCACCACTCCTCCATTTTTGGCTGTCAGATCACCAGAAAATCAATAAAAGTAACTGCGGGTCCCGGGGGGCTCCCCCTTGGCTTGCTGGGCCTTATCCCCGGGGTGCAGGGAGAGCAGGAGGGGAGACCTGGACCGGGACCCAACTGCGCTTCTGTCCTGCCCGAGCAGGGGGAGCATCGGGAACCCCCAGACAGCAAACCAGCCCAACGTGGACGCTCTCCGCTGGGTAGGGTTTCATTTTCAATTTTTGTTTCCTTCCTCTGGGGAACTGGCGGCCCGCAGGGTCAGCGGGCGGCGCGCCTGGAGAGGTGCGCCCGGCGGGCACGGAGCGGGGCGCGGCGCCAGGCGGGGGCGCCCGGGGCCTTCTTGTCGCCGCGGGTGGGGGGGCGGGTCTCTTAGGCGCAGACCCCGGCCCCGGCCTCTGAGCCAGCCCCGCTTCCCCCGGGGATCACGGGGATCAGGGCAGCAGAGGGCGGTGGCCGGAGGGGAGAGGGGCCCCAGTCCCCCAGGGCTGGTCTTCAGCGGAGGAAGGGGACAAATGCGCCCGCGAGCGTGGAGTCGGGCACCGCGGCGGGCGCGCGGATGCCGCGGCGTCCGCAGAGAACCCCATTACCGCTCACAGGGATCAATGCCTCATATCTCTTAAATTATTGACACTTAAACTCGATTTTCCTCCCAAATCAAATCGCTGCCCCTTTCCTTCCCGGATCATTGCTGTTGTCAGCAGTTGGGCCCCAGCAGCACTGGGGGTGGAGTGGGGGTGCTGCAGGAGGGGTGTGGGGGAGCGGGTCCCTCGTTTGTGCCTGAGCCCCAGGTACTGGGGACACCGGGGAGGATAGCAGAGGAGGGTCCCTTGCCCAGTCCCCCACCCCTCACCCTCAGCCACCAACCGAGTCAGACAAACCAGGTGATTTTTTTGTCAAGTGGGGTGGGGAGGCCCTCTAGATCAGCTGTCAGAGAGGCCCCGAGCGCTGAATCTCTCTGGGGAGGAATCTCTGGGTGCCTGCCGGTCCCCATCACGCTTATCAAAGGAGGGCCCCGGCTGGAGGCGGTGCGGGAGCGTGGTGTTTGAAGACCGGTGTTTGGAGGTGGTAGAAGAGGGGCCCTGCAGGGCTGTAGGGTCCTGGACATGGGTCGGGAATGACATGGAAGATCCATGTGTGCAGAAATAATAAAAACTGTGTTTTTTTAGGTGAAATTTATATAACATAAAATAAACCATTTTTTAAGTGTACAATTCAGTGGCATTTAATAGATTCACAGTGTTGTGCAATCACTGACTACATTCAGTTCCCAAACATGTTCCTTACCCTAAAAGAAAACCCTACCCATTAAGTGGTCATGCTCTATTACCCCTTTCTCAGACTCTGCAACCACCAGTCTGCTTTTTGTCTCCATGGATTGACCAATTTTGGACATTTCGTATAAATGGAATCATACAATATGTGACTTTTTGTGTCTGACTTCTTCCACTTAGCATCCTGTTTTTGAGGTTCATCCACATTGTAGCAGGTATCAGTGTGTCCTTCCTTTCTATGACTGGATAATATTCCCCTGTATGTTTATTCCACATTTTGTTTTCCATTCGTCTGTTGATTGTGTTTGTCTCTTGGCTGTCTCAAGTAATAGCATTATGAATATTTGAGTGCCTGGTTTCAATTATGTGGGGCATATCACCTAGGAGGGGAATTACTGGGTCACTGGGTAATTCTCTGTTTAAAGTTTTTGAGGAACCACCAAGCTCCATCAGCTTTTTATTCAACAAATCAGTTCCTGTCACCATAGTGCTTAAAACCCTCTAATGGCTTCCCTTACATTAGAATAAAATCCATACTCCTTACCATGGCCTTCCAGGCTCTACGTGATTTGATCTTGCTAGTCTCTCTAACTCCATCCTTCACTTCTGCCTCAACACCCCCCATCTGTAGCCAAAATGTTTTTTTTTTGTACCTTGTCAGTGCCAAACCTGTTCCTGCCCCTGGGCCTTTGCACTTGCTCTTCCCTCTTGCCCTTTCTGTCCTGAGCACCTTGCCCTTCTTAGGTCTAAATTCCAGCGTCCCTCCTGGAAACTTCCTGTCATCTCTGGTTCCATGTGTTCACACCCATCATCCTGTGTCTACCTTCCTTGTGGCAGTAATTAATTACTCTCTGAAAATGTCTTACTTACTCCTTGATTTACCTGCTTATGGTCTGCCTTCCTTACTGGAATGTAATTTCCATGAGATCAGAGACAAACAATGCCTGGTACAGAGTAAGACCTCAAATAAATACTTATCAAGGAAATAAAAATTCCCAGCCCAATTATCTTTGAAAATAATCACCAGGGTATTGTGGAAATTTTGTTGGTTCCCTCAGCAGGCTCCAGAGATGAGGCCCCAAAACAGAGAAGAACACTGACTAAACTCAAAGGCAGAGTGGCAGTGTCCTTGAGAACGGAGTGGAGTGTGGCCCTCCTTGCATCAGGTTCATCGGGTGATGAACCAGCTCCCCAAACTCCACAGAAGGGCTCACAGCTGTCAAGGGTGGGAAGCGGCAGTCAGGAGACTTGGATCCAAGTCCAATCCTGCTAACCCGGGCACATGCCTTTACCGCTCCGAGCCTCAGTTTCCCCATCTGTAAAAGGGGCTGCTAACATCTGCCGTAAGGCTTGCTGTGAGCAACACGTGAGATCATGGGGAAGGCTTTTGCAAATGGAAATGTGACACATATCAATTATTACCACCGCCATTAATAGGGAGAAATATGTGTGCCCTGCCTGTGCCAAGGTGTGGGGTGGGGAGGACAGAGCCCAGCAGCCTGGTCAGCATCTGCTGCAGCCACCCTAGTTCCCTCGCCTGCCCTGGTGACCCTGGCCACACTCATGCCTGTGACCCTGGGGTCAACGCCTCTTCTTAATGCCTTTCCATTTCTCAGTTTGCTGACTGGGGTGATTTTCGGTGAGGTCCACATAAATACTTCAAAAATAATTCACGATGAAGAGGAACGCTTCTGGAATGGATGATGGCACCAGGAATTAAACGCTTTATAGGGCCGAGCGTAAATTATTTTAATGCATGTAATAGATCCGCCCAGGGAGCCTCGAGCCCCTCTAGGTCATGCCTCCGTGCCCCCAGGGCCCAGGGGGTGGTGGGAGCAGGTGGCTGGGAGCTGCTCTGCTGGGGCGTGAATCATTCCCCTCTCCAAAGACCAATTCCCCCAGCACTTAGGTCCTCCTAACCTGAGGAAAGAATGGACGGTTTCCACGTCTGGCCAGGCAGAGCCAGGAGCCAGGGGGCAGATGGGCCAGGGTGAGAGCATTTGTTAGCAATGACGAAGGCCTGACCTGCACCCTGCCTTCCATTCATTGTCTGCTCCTCTCGAGGGGGGTGAGGAATGCTGCTATATGGCACCAGGCATTTAAAATATTTTGTCTTCTTTGAAAATGTTGGGTGGCAGGACTAATGCTCCAGTTCAGGTCATCAACAAACATTTTACATTCACACTCATTGTGTGTTTCTGCAGAAAGAAATCTTCGAGAACACCGTGCCCAACATACCTAATTCAAGAGAGGAGAAGCTCAGAGTTTTGTGACCCCAGATGTGGAAAATAAACACACTTGTGATATCTAAGGGCTATCGGAGTCATATTTATAGAACGATATCTAAAGATTGTTGTTGTGGTTTTGTAGTTCCTGAAGAGGTTTGTAATCCCAGAAGAAAGAATTAATTGATTCCGGGATGTGCGAGTATGACTTCTATGGTCAGCCAAAACATGGGGACAGTGGTTTATGTTGGCCTGTTGTCTCATATCTGGAGAGAAGCTTTTATTCACTCAATGTGTAATGATCATGCATTAGTTCAAGAGCATGTGCTTTCTGGGTGTTGGCTGTCCAGCGCTGAGCCAGACTTGAGTCCTGCTCTCAGGGGACCCTCGCCTGCTTGGTGACCTCAGGAATCATCCACGTCACAAAGCACCAGGAATAATGTAGTGTACTCTCCTGAGTTCACTCCTGACTCACTTTGGGGTGAGTGTCCTTGCACTGATGGCCCCTTGATGGCCTGTCCCTCTGTATCTGAAATTCAACCCTCCGTGATTCCATCACGCACACCAGTGTCAATGTGGTTGAGCATAAGAGCAGTGGGAACAGAAAATTAGAGAGAGCGACCGTTTCCAGGGAAAGCATGGTGAGCTGAGGTGATGGGCCTTGAACGAAGAATGGGATCTGGATGTGAGGGGTGGAGGGAGAGTGGGAGAGGAGGTTCCAGGAGGAAGGATGGATGTGTGCCCCAAAGCAAAGATCCAAAGATTCCTGGAAGTGGGGGGGTTCTCCAACCAGCAAGTGGGCCAGGAGGGTCCGAGCCCAAAGACAGACAGGATGGGGGAGTTGAAGGAAGAGGCTTCTCCAGGCAGGTGAGCATCCGATGGCCCGAATGTGTTCTCCCATTATTTTTCATTGTCATGTAGATCAGGAGGGGGACTGACAGATTGTGTTACTGAAAGAAGTTCCCTGGCTGGTGAGGAAATAAATCATGCTCTACCCCAGGAGGACTTTCAGATAGAAATGAAAATTGTAGCCCACAGAGGGAATCTTCTGAGGTGGTTGATGATTACTG
This sequence comes from Callorhinus ursinus, assembly GCF_003265705.2. Classification (NCBI taxonomy): domain Eukaryota; kingdom Metazoa; phylum Chordata; class Mammalia; order Carnivora; family Otariidae; genus Callorhinus; species Callorhinus ursinus. Next base: position 8,189,094 of record NW_027397123.1, on the reverse strand, counting down.
TCCACCATTTATACCAGTGGTGTAAATGGAGTGTATCATCTCCTCCATTAAGCCTTCTCCGTCCACCTCTGGGACAAATAGTTTCTGTCTGTGCTCCCAAAGCACACGGTTCTGGACAGGAATTGGGGACTGGCCTATGTGTGCCATGGTTGGTTGTCTCCACCGCGGCTGCACTGGGTCATTTGAGGGCAGTAGCCTGGGCTGGTTCATTCCTGGATTCGTGATGACCCATAATGGAAGCCTCATGTATGTTTCCTGGTTCCATCTATATAAATAAACCAAGTTTAAAATCTGGACTTCCTGAATTTTAGTTCAACATAACCACACCGTCTCCCATTTTAAGTTTCTGGAAAGAAACCACTCAAACCATCAAAAATATAATTGGCTCTTAGATGGCAAGCTTGTTCAGCGCCAGAATATTGTATCCCTCACAACCTTAGCACGGTGCCTGGCACCAGCGCGCATCCGGTCATTGTCTGCAACCCATGGGACACCACGGGACGGTAGTTCATGTTCTCAAAGCCCTGCCCCCTGTCCCTTAGCTCAGCTCTGAATCCCACGGCAGCTGCGGTGGACACTTCCCAGCCACTGACAGCTTCCTGCATAAAGAACCATAGGAATATGCCCTACTGCGGGGAAGCCTGGAAATGCTGGGGGTTTAATGCCGCTGGGGACAACCCGTGCTTGATGAAAGAAAGGGCTCAGTGGAGTCCTCCACAGCCCTTAGAGGGCCCTCTGCAGGACGAGCCCCAGCTGTCCAACCGTGCACCCCGTTCTGATGTTTCTCCCATCCCTGCCTTACCTCCCCACCCCACATTTGTGTTTTCTGGGATCATCCCCTAAATATGAACTACCTGCACCATACTTGTCTCACCAAGTGTTTGCTTTTGGGGGGAACCCAGACCGAGACAGGAGCTAAATATGAGTAAAGGTTGAAAGAATGAATGAACATAAAATATGAGCACGTGTGTGGGATGATGGAGAGAGGACGGGGGTCTGCCAATGAGCTCTGCCCCTCCTGTAGTCTTCCCAGGGCTGGTCTGAGACCAGGCTGGCTGAAGGGAAGGCTGTGGGGGTCTTCCAGAAGTGTAGACTCAGGTAGAGAGGACCACCCCAGGTACCACACTGGGGAACCGGCTGTCAGCTCAGTTCCCAGAGCACGCTTCCACCTGGAGTCTAAGGAAAGTCATCGATGACAGAGGGAGAGAGAGGGACAGGTGTCCTCCATGCCACGGTGAGACCATGTGTGTTTGGAGCAGAGTCTTGCAAAAATAACACAGAGGCCCAGATAACTGAGAGGGGAGAGGGGGCTATGGAGAGCGGGGCCGAACGAGGAGAGGATTCGGCGCCTCTTCCAGATGGCTCCTTCCCACCCCCCACCCCTTTTGATACGAGGACAGGAACGCATCATGTACCTGAAGGCGGAAACAGAAGGCTCCACCAAAGATTGGACGGAGAAAGCCAGACGCTGCGGAACAGCCAGCCTTCTCCCGGGACCGGCTGTGAGCGCTGCTAAGAATAGACCCGGGCCAGGACGGAGTCTCTCTCCGCAGGAGCCTTGGGAACATTCTAAACTCGTGCAGCCGAGCCCACTCTGCCACAGCCTGGCTGGGAGGGGGGCTCCGAGCGCAGGGCCCCTACCTCTGCAGCTGCCTGCAGAGTAGTCCTTTCTGGAAGCAAATGGGTCACCATTCGCAGCAGCAAAATGGCCTTTCCTTCCTGCGGCGGGCTCAGTCACTTCGCATCCCCTGAATGACTTCAGTCACCATGTATGCACCAATTGTCTATTTCGTGCATCGTCTGTGCTTGCCATGGAGGGACACAGGAGAGAGAAGACATCCCTGCCCTTGGAGATTTGGAGTCTGCTTGGAGACACCAGACCACTGGATGGGGCAGGGAAGAGAATCCCAGGGAAGTCACCAGGTGTGCAGAGGGGAAAGAGGCTACTTTGGCTGACTCAGCGGGGGCAGACGGAGAAGTAGGAGCCAGATGGGGAGAAGCTGGGCCTCGGAGACAGGGAGGAGAGAGCTGGGGGTGTCTTTGGGCTCGAGAGCAGCAGAGCTGCCCAGCAGCCTGCTGGGTGGTACCTAGGAAGCGGAGTAATAGGCCACACCTGCACTGGGTGGGCAGGGGCCGGTTGGGCAGAAGCAGGACAGGAAGGCGAGTGGGCTCCTTCAAGAAGTTTGGCAATGGAAGATAAGGTCAATGTCGGGATCAGTGGAACATAAAGTCAGTCTGGCAGGCCACCCACAGGCGTTGGGGTAATCTGTGTCCCTAATGCTGTCCATTAAGAAGCCCACCCCCCTACACCAAGTTGCACAGACTGGTGGGAGCAAACCCTGCCCTCCGGCCAACACATAGCAGATACTGGTGCTCCCGTGTTCCTTGTCTCGGGAGACCTACGATCCACCCAGCATGTTAAGAAATTGAACTCTTCTCTCTTTTCTTTTCTTTTTTTTTTTAAAGATTTTACTTATTTATTTTAGGGGCACGGAGGGGCAGAGTGAGAGGGAGAAAAAGTCTTAAGCAGACTCTGCACCGAGCGTGGAACCTGAGGTGGGGCTTGATCCCCTGACCCCGGGATCATGACCTGAGCTGAAACCAAGAGTCCGACGTTTAACGGACAGCACCACCTAGGCACCCCAGAAACTGAACTCTTCTTCAAGACTTGCCTCTCTAATAAAATCCTGCAGATGGAACAGGACAGGGACTAAGTGTTTGATTTTTTAAGGTGGGAACAATGCCAGGGTTAGGTCATGGAGGTGGGAAGGCTCACAGTCTGCACAAGAATGGAGCCACGGCTTTGACCCCGGGCGCACTGCAGGGACAACAGTGTGTGCTCCGTGCGGGCCTGAGGATGGCTCTGTAATCTGCTCTTTGTGCCTGCGTGCACTGGTTGGACAGGTGTTTACTGAGCTTCTGCTGCCCATGAGTCTCGGTGGAGCAGGGCTACGCTGCGGAGTAGCTGTGTCTGGTGTCCTAGGCTCCCAGGAGATGCCAGGCTGGGCACAGGAGCAAGGACACTGACCTTGTCCCTTCATTCCTTAGCGCAATCTTCAGATGTAGGTCAAGAACCTTCTCTGTAATAGGTATTTACCAGGGCTCCTTCCTGTGTGGAAGCCCGGGCTCTGGGAAGAGACAGAGAAATAAATCAAGGTTTTTAAGGAAAGCTATCTCAAAAGCCAGAACGAACCTCAGTCACTTTACTGTGATTTCCCCTGCCATCCGGCCTCGGGCTCTCCCTACCCACCCTTCGGTAAAAGGGTCTGGGGAGGTGAGGGCAGCAGGGACACTCACTCCTCACGCCACTCAGTGCCTTCTGGTTGGTGGGATCTGGGAGCTGCCATCCCCAGAATGGCTGTGTCCATGTCAGCCGGACGGACACCGTGAATGACTCCTGGACCCAATCCCCTCGTCTCTCTTTCCTGAGTTCTGTTTCCCTGCTTCTGACCGCTGTGGGTCTCCTCTCCTTTCATTTTTTAGAAATCCAGTTTTACAAGCTGTTGGTCTTGAGTGTGGACTTCTGCATTTTATTAATTTGAAAAAAATGTTATTTTTAATGACTCAAGTGGCCAGGGCTCCCCGCCACGCGCCCCGCCCTGGCCCCCGCCCACAGGGAAGAGCCCTTTGTCGGTGGGCAGCTTGTGGCTGTGGGGCTTTGCCATTAAGCATCAAGATATTCTCCTTCGGCCGTTGCTGTGAGCAGGGAAGCGGGATTTGGGTTTTTGCTTTCGTCTTTTGTTTTTGTTATTGACCGGGTGACGCCCAGACGACTCCTGGTGGCCTGCACAGGACTGACCAGGTCCACTCACTGGCACCAAGGTGGAAACAAACCCCATTTCTAGACTGTTTTTCCCTCCCTCATCGTAAACGAGGCCATTCTGGCAGTGGGTGGTAATGTGTGGTCACGGCGGCTGCTCGGGGCCTGGTTCCTTGCTGCCCAGCTCATGGCAGCTGAACCCCCTCCATGACTTCCCCTGACTACTCAGACCCCTGTACCCAGCCCCTGTTTCCCCGGGGCCATCAGCTTTATTTCTTTGCATGCCCTCGATTCAGTGTCCCCAAGGTCAGCCTCCCCTGGAAGCTCTGTCTAGTCCATGCTGTCCCCCACTCAGCCCTTTGGGGTTCACTTTAGACCCCTTCCTTCTCCTGGGGGCCTCAGTGCTCTCTCCTCTTCTGAGCTCCTCGTTCTTTCTGATCCAAGTGGCACGGCCTGACTGCACGGTGGCCTGGGCTTTAACCTGGCCTCCCTGTGCTTACGGGACCAGGGACCGAGCTCTTGAATCATGCTTCCTGTGCATCCTTGGGGTTCCCAGGACAGGAGGAGAGGTCACTAAGGGCTTGCTGTGGGGTTGACGAATCGATCACATGATGGCTGACTGGACCTGTGGTCTGGGTATCTGGGTGGACCGGTAGCTCTTTTGGGGTTTCGAGATCAGAAAGGGCAAGACGCATGAAGCTGCAAACAACACGGAAACAGATCTTCCTAGAGTCCTCTCGCCTGGCAGTTGTGGTCCCACATTTACCACATCCCAGAACTGCAGACCTGAGGACATGGGGCAATAAGTCTGCCCCCCAGGCACCAATCAGTGTGGTTTAGAGAAGCCCCTTGCCACTAATGGGGTCATCATTTAACTGATGGCTGCTTTCTCTACCAGGGGTCCTTAGCATCTCAAATAGCCTCCTATGAGCCTAAGCAAATAATGCATTATGCTTATTTTTGCATATTGGCTTACAAGGCTGACTGGTTTAGGACTGCACTATAATTCTAATGGCCCCTTCTGAGGACCCTGTCATGAAACAGAACATGTAATTTATAACAACAATGGTACAATCTGTTAACTTGCTTATCCTTATTAGGCAATGGTCAGTGATAAGTACACGTGGGTTGACCACCTGCCTCTTCCTTTCCTGATGTTGGCTTCGCTTCTCTACTGGGCAGGACTTTATACTGTGTCTCCCTCTGTGCGTATCTGCGCGGAACCGCAGAAGCAACTCATATTCTTTCGCTGGTCTGACCCAGATTGGGATCCCAGCTCTGCCTCCCGATCAGTGTGTGACCTTGCGCAGGTCACACATGTGCTCATCTCTGTGGGTCTGTCGTGAGGACGACCCAGGCGCCACGTGCGGGCTGTTCCTATGGTGGCAGGCAATAATGCCCAGGCCCGTGTGGGTGAGCAGCGGTAACGGATGGACTCGGCCTTTCGGTTCACTGCAGCATTCCCCTAAAGTAGATCATTATTCTGTATGGAATAAATAGTGTTATCGGGCTGATATGCTTAAGGCTAATGAGCCCATGTCTAGCATCTGAGAAGCCAGATAACAAGACATGTTTTTCTCCATTGGCTTCTATTGATGTATTAATTAATGAAATCCAAGATTCCCCTTTGAGCTGGAGGAGTGTTTAAATCACTCCTGAGCTGTTTGTAGCCCATCTTCCCTCCTGCTCTTAGATGCTGCGGAGGGCTGGGGAAGGGCAGCTGGGTCTTCCTCTCTGGCCTGGCTCAGGAGGGAGCAGGAGTAGGTAGCCTACCTTCTTCATCAGGAAGGGCCAGCTCTGGGGGCCTGGAGGGCCTTGGGGCCAGGCTCAGCTTCTGCTTCGACCCACTTCCTTTGGCATTTCTGTACCTTCAAAAGAGCCCCCAGATATGACCTCTCAACTTGCTCTCTTGATATTGACTAAAAACCTGCCCATGAATGAGGCTGTGTGAATCCCAGGCGAGGCTATCTGCATGCTGTTGGCTGGTTTGTTTTGAGTGATCATCGACTACTGCAAGTGACAGCATGGTAAATGTCACAGTGTTGGCATTAGATATGTTTGGGCTTAAGCCTGACTCTGGCACTTAGGATCTGCACAAACTCAGTCAAGTTGCTGAAAGTCTCTGAGCCTCAATTTTTCTTGTCTACGAAGTGGAGATGAGGATGATGATGGTGATGATGGTGATGACAATGTATATCGCACATGGTTGTTTGTGAAGATGACATGACCTGGCACCGGTGGGTGACAGAGTTCCTGGAAGAGAGTCTGCATAGAGCACATAATTAAGGGTGACAGGGATGGCGATTATTTATAACAGTGATAGCATATCTTATTAAATATGGGATGGTGGGGGGCGCCTGGGTGGTGCAGTGGGCTAAAGGTCCGACTCTTGGTTTTGGCTCGGGTCATGATCTTGATCTCAAGGTTGTTGGATCGAACCCCACGTCTGGCTCTGCGCTCAGGGAGGAGTCTGTTAGAAATTCTCTCTCTCCCTCTGCCCCTCCCCCACTGTGTGTGTGCATGTGCACTCTCTGTCTCTCAAATAAATAAATCTTCAAAAAATAAAAATAAGAAGTAAATATGGAATGGCAGAAATAAGACTGGTGGAAAAATATTTCTTAGAAACGTGACATTGCATTATTTTTCATTCTTTCTAGTAACTTTAGCTTCTCTAATAATCTGTCAAGAACATACCTTAAAGAACCTGCTCTAATACTTAAAGTCAGTGTGTGATTAGCACTTTATTTGCCATATAAAAGCGAAGGGAACTTGAAATAAAAAAAAAAGTTGTTTTCGTAAGTGGCTTACACTTCTTTCAACAACCCTGCTAGAACATTCATTTGCATCTTGGCCCCCAGAAGTACCCATGTACTCTGTACCCCACAGTTAAACATATACCCCTGTTCCCGGTAGCTAACTATGCACCCCTCACACCCCAGAGGTAACAGTGTACCCCCATGCCTCATAGATAACCATGTACTCCCATACCCCGTAGGTACCTGGGTGCCCCTGTGCCCCATAGGTAACCATACGCCCCAGCACACCATGCACCCAGTCCAAACCTGTAGTCACGTGAAAGTTCTTTGCCATCTACTCTCTCATCCATGAAAATTTCCAAGACTGCAGCTGTCACCTCCCAGCCTGAAAGAGCAAGGCAGTCTCAGAACATTCTCTATTGCAACCGTCCTACCTCACTCCTGGAGCCTCTCGGAGCAGGGGCTTGGGTGGGGGGCAGGGTAAGGTGTCACACGTCTCCCTGGGCTGGAATCATAGGCAGTGTCATGTAGCACAGCGGTGGGAAGAGCGCACGGCAGGCCCTGGGCCCTCCACGGTGAACCTCCTCCTGTCTCCCTGATTCCACTATGGACGGTGGACAGATGACACGGCGCGGCCCCCATTCGCTTCCCGCACAGGCTGCTGGATCGCCACGATGCTTAGCACCTGTCAGCGTTCACCAACCATAGACCCCCAACCTGCTTTCACTTTGCGGTTCATACCCTTACACCTAATGTTTTGTAACTCAGATTCCACTCTATTTAGAATCAATAGCCACTTAGAATTAAAATTCGAGCCAAACTATAAAGCATAAAAGCCCCTGATTATTTCATTAGTAATTTGCTAATTGGCATTAGATATTTAATTACACATTTCAAATATTTGGTGAATTATTTGAGCTCCACATAGAAAGCCGGGGATGGGGACTATGGTTTTTTGAGGGATCAGTTGCAGGAAGTGTGAGCGTCTTTGTGTGTCCGAAGCTGGAACAATGACGCGTCTAAGGATCTGCTCTCCCTTTGAAGGAGCCCACCCAGACGGTCATTAAGTCTCCCTCAGCATCCAGCAGCCTGAGCCTACGCTTCTCCCAGCCCTCCTCCATCAACAGCACTTTCTGCTCACCCTTTTCTTGTGGAGACATTATCTTTTCTGCTTTGATCTGCTTCCCACAACATAAGGTGATCCCTCCTCCTTTCTTATCCTCCTGATGGGCTGTTTTTTGACGTGGACAAGGAGGAGTCCACTTCTTACTGCTCACCCCTCTCTCACCCTGTCCCCTGTCCTCCTGGGTCCTCCTGCAGCCGGCCCTGTCTGCATTGGACACCAGATGGCCCCCACAACCTTCTTAGAATGGATTTGCATTACATATCACTCCGGCTCTGGCTCCCTCCCTTAAGGTGTGGGAGTGCTGTTTCTCTAGAAAAAAAAAAAAAAAAGATAATTTCAGTACATGAAAAAAATGCACAAATGTTCATTTCTGTTTCTTCTGGGATTCTTCTCACGATAAGTGGGCACTGAATTCATGCAGCCCCCAAAGCTCCTCAACTGTGCCTGGGACCCCAGTCTGCTGGGTACCAGCCTTATGGACCAAAGTCTCCACGAGATGATTCATAAGGAAAGTAGAAAGAAATATATTTAAAGCTAGGTGTTTGTTCTCAGTCTGCCTGGCCCTCTGCAGACATCAGCTTGTCTCTCTGTTGTGTGGATAGACTGACAGCTGAACTGGACCTAAAAAGCAAAACAGCACAGCTGCTCCCATACTCCCATACTCCCATACTCTGTATTAGAGAAAGGGGAGAGTGAACTCTGTTTTTCACGATCTGCATGTTGAATCCTCTGTTATTCTCCTAACAGATTGTGGCAGGCCATATGTGGAACTTCCAGTGACCATTGCAGAGAAACCCAGGGAGGAGGAGCAGATAGTATAGAAGAAAAAGCTGCAGCCCACCCACAAACCTGCAGTCCAGATCAGAAGGAGGATAGCTCTTAAAGGGCCAGCGTGCCCAGCTCGGTGCCAATGGAGGAAATACAAGCTCTGTGCCCATCACCTCCTCCAGCTTCATTTCTCACATGCACAAAGGTAGGTCATCAGGAATTAAATTAAGAACTCCAATAGCCCCTCCCTGAAAGATGCAGATGCCCACATCTTCCCAGGCAGACTTGCTTCAAACGAAGTGACATCGTCATTCTGGGATGTCTGTACGGGGAGGCACAGCTGAAGCTTGGAGACCCCCTCTGTGTCACAAGCCCCAGTCTCAGAAGGGCAGGAAAGTGGAGGGGGCAGCGGACGTTGGCTCACTGGGTCATTAGCTTTCCCACTCCTTATCTGGCTGCTGAGCTTTAAAATTTATCTGTATTTTAACCAGTCTGTGTAAATAGATATACCAATTTTTACGAGAAGCTGCCTCAGATTCCTTTGGAAATAGAGCAGGTATAAAGTAAAAACCAATAAAGTAATTTTTCAATAGAAATCTAGCTGCAATGATCAACACAAAGGAGCCCTTTTGCTCCTCTCTGGACCTGGGGCCACTTTGAAATAGTGATGCTTCCAAAAGCATGAAGTTTGTCCTGTCTCTGAAACTCCTGGATTGGTGTCATGGAGGAGAAGGTGCGAGTCTGCATACATCAGCCTTCAGGCTTGTCCCCACAGGGCTGAGTCCGAACTCCAAGCCCTGGTCTCATTTCTGACCTGGCCTCCATACACACCACAGCCCCAGGGCCCCCCAGAGCATCCTCACCCTGACCCTGACCCTGCAAGCCGCCCTTTCTGGGCTGCTGTAGCATTTCCACAACTTCCCAGACCCTCGGAAGAATCAGCTCTCACTGGCTCAAGATCGATGTTTAACAACCGACTAAAAGAGAAAATCCCATAGTCTAATTGGAAACAAAGAATGGTCTCTAGAAAGAGCTTTATCATCTGCGTAAATCTCAAAGTCAAGGTGTGACAGGTCTGGTGAACTGATTAAGTTGATTCACTTTGCCTGGCTTTCTTCCTTCCGCTTTCAATCCTATAAGACCTTGAGGACCAACAGCAGGGCAGTCTCCTACAGGGAGCCTTTCTGGATTGCAGCCAGAATGCACCCCAGGGTCTCTGTCACTTCCCTCTCCAACGCTTAACCCCTCTCTGGGGTAATATCAGCTGTGTAGAGGCTCCTTCCTTCCAAGGGGCTGACAATACCTGAACGGCCTTCCTCTGTGTTTGCACCACGGCCGAAGGCCTGGCACAGATGAGGTGCTCAATGATTATTTCGGTTTTGAATGAGTGGATGGATGAAATAAACTGCAGATATTGAATTGAGAGCTGGGAAAGGAAGAGCCCCTTGTATTTCGGGATACCACTGAGTGCCCTGCAGAGAGCACAGTGAGGCTGATTTTATACGTGCTCAATGTCAAAGCTTTTGCCTCTGGACACACATGGTGGGGTGGAAGAAAGTAGCGGGAAGAGAGGCTGGGGAAAAGGCAATTCGGAAAAGGGCAAAGCAAAGAGCCCTTCTCCCCTGATGGTGAAAGCAGCCATGGCCCTTGGGGCTGGCCTTCCATTTGGATAGGTCAGAATAATGGTAGCTGGTGACACTGAGGTATGCCAAGAGTCACCACCACAGGCCAAGCACCATCCAAGGACTCTTTCCTTTGCACGCAGTGTTCCAACTTTGAATCCTTCCCTTTAGGTTCTTTGAGCTTTTGAAGCGCTTTTCTGCCCTGGAGACCAGCCCTTGGGATTGGGAGTTTGGGGGGTGGAGGAGAATTTGGGACATCAGATGAGGGGAGGGGGGACCAGAAAAGGAGGTGATTCTCCAGAGGGGAAGTTTCCTGGATTTCAGTAAAAATGTGGGATTCCAGTTCACCTAGTCTGTGGGCCCACCTCCTTCATCCCCGGCCTGTGGACATAGGCAAGGTCACTGTGTCTAGGGGGTCATATCAGACAGGAGGGTATCGTGTTTCCCAGGTCCTGTGAACACACACACGCATACACACACTCAGATACACACTCATACTAACATGCATACCCCAAGGTTGAAGAGAAGATGAAAGGCAATGATGTGACTTGGTCCCTTAAAACACCACCTCATCTCCCTCCCTCCTGCGCATGTGTACTACCGAGTAGTGTGTGGTCAGGCACTGTGCCAGGGGGTCAGCAAGACAGTGGCATTGTCTCTGCCCTCATGAAATTGACAGCCTGGTGGGAAAGACACACAGCCATCAAATAATCAGACACACACTAATCACCAATAAGGTAAGCACCCTTGCGAGGAAAGAAAGAAAAGACACTTGGGTTGAGGAGAACAGAGAGTATGATGTCGCCTGACCCAGTTTCGGGGAGGGCGGAGGTCAGCATCAGCCTTAGGAACCATACTTCCATCTGATAAAGGAAAATCATTTAAAAGTAGAAGCGACTGAAGTCATTTCTGCCTTCTACGGAGATCTGTGCGTAAGGGCAGGTGACACAATTCACATCAGCAAAGAAATAACCATGCTTTGTTCGAGAGGCTAACATTTGGAGAAGGCGGCCTGGGGGGTGATTAGTGCAGCTGCTGAACCCAGGAATAGGTCTGCACCCTTGCAAAGGTGGGCAGCAGGGCTGACACACAGCCTGGGGTCAAAGGGAGAGGTGGCTGACCTGCTTTGCATAACAAAGCACTAGGATTTATTTATTTGAGTTGCTTGAGTGTCCCTGAAATAAGGAGAGATGGGCATCCTGGTGCTTAGGGAAAATGTGAACTCCCAAGTTTGTGGAAAGGAAGAGCAAAATCTATTCTGAAGTGTTAAATTATCTGCTATGTGGCAGTGCACTAGCCCCCCTGCTCCCTGCTGCCCCCCACCCTCAAGCTGATTGTTCCTGCCTCGTTAATAAAGCCCGCTACCCAGGCGGCCTCCAGTAAGTGACGCTTTGGGTGGAGGTGAAAGGGAGTTTAAGAGAACCAGGATTTGGCCGGCTGCAAAAGTCAGATGGAAATAAAGAGACACCAGAAGCTCCCGAATTTGGCTGAAGCCGGAAGTCCTAAGCCCCGAGCCTCTCGGGAAAGATTCTGGACCTGCCCCAAGTCACGAGGTTGGGGTTGGGCTGATGTTGACTTGACATCTGGATTACATTAAGGACAAGTACTGGGGATGGGGGAACCTCTTTATTTGGTTATACGGTACTAACTACTACCGTAAAGGTTTTAAAATCTGAACACTGGTTAGATTTTGAAGGGGGAAAAAATCAGAATTCTAGGATTGTTTTAAACAAAACCTTTCATTAGATCTGAGTATGTTCAGCAACTGGCGCTAATGGCTACAAAGTGTGGACAAGTGGGTGTCCTGCTGACCCTGCTTCCCTGAAGGACTGACAACCATTTGTGACAAGCGTGGAACTGCTAGCATCCCCAGGGTGGGGCCGAGACACTCAAAAGCTGCTTGTCTTAAAAGGTTCTAAAAATGGTGCCCCACAGTGTCTGTGCACAGAGCTCACGCTCAGCAAATCCTTTGTGCACAGACGGAGCAAGGTACGGTCTGTCTGCTCCTTATCTGAATTTTTTATTCCAAACTATTTAGGGGCAAATTAATAAAGCCTACTGTATCGGGAATCCCTCTCCCTCCAAATCAGTTTGGTGGATCCGTCATGGGCTGGGGTGGGGGATGTACTTCAGCCTGGTACCTTCAGGCTGGCTGTCACTTCTGTGGTCCCCATGGAGTCCAGAGACGGTCTGCCTTTGAAAAGGCGTGCCCTTGAGATCTGGCAGAATGATTCAGTAGGAGGCTTATCCCAGGCCTGGCAAACTCTTTGTCCTGTGCATTGTGGCCACAGCCTCTGCCTCTCCCCATGAGATGTGGCTGGCACCCCCAGTGTGACCTCCAGACCTTGCCAAATATCTGCAGCGGTGAGTGGTGGGTGGGTGTGGGGGCAGGGGAGATCGCCCCTGGTTGAGAATCACACATCTGCCAGAGGTGACTCACGAGAATCTGCCCTCAGGGAGCTTAGCATCTAGGATGGGAGGCAAACAAGGGGCCAAGAGCAGAGGTCAGCCAGTCCGAGAAACCCCGAAAGAGAAGAGCCCGCATCCGTGGCCTTCAATACCTCTCCGCATGAGTTCCATTCCGGCGAGTCCTTTCTGCTTTCTCCTTAACTAAGGACTATATTTCTGAGGTCCCAAGTGACACATTCGACTCATTAAGGCTTCTTAATTCCCACATGAATTATTGCTGGAAGGGTCTAAAGGCCCCAGTATCTCGCCTTATTACACCTGTAGTTATGAGCAGTAACTATGGCCTTTATTACAACATTCAGCACCAGCCATTAAACTCGAGGCATGAAAATGATTATTTCACCCCCAAATCTACTCACCACTGGCACACTTCCATGCATGTTCTCACGCCAGCCCAAGCCTTGGGAGTGCTCCTGACACAGGCTGTCTCCAGTGCTCTGGCCCCTCCTCGGCGACCTCGAACCTGCTGGGGCCACCCGTCCAGCACTCCTCGTGACTGTCCTCACCATCCCATTTCCGTGGGCTTAGGTGTGGCTATCAGCTAGTATTTCAATAAAGAAAGCAAAAAGCTAACGCTGTCACTCTCCACCATCTTACCAGAGATCTTTCTTTTCCCTACAGGAGCTCAGTGGGGCTAAAACCTTCCCTGTTTAGCTTGGGGCTAAACACACCCTACATGAAGCAGAAAAATCATCTAATTTTTTTTCAATGAAAGCCTGTGCCAGTTGAAGACATCCTTACCTACTCACACTAAGAAGGCATCAAAAATGTACCAATCGTGGGATCCTCCGCCTTGACGGATGAGTTACTTTGTACACAGTTATGAAAGGGAAACCAAGTTAAGGGAGAGCGTGCGGAATACCTTTGAAAGAACCCTGACACTGTGAATGCGCCTTCCTTTGCGTGTTTTCTGGTTTCCCCGGTAATGAGGAAATCATCCCTCTTTTCATTGGGAGAAGTTCTGAACGGTTTGAGAATCTGAATATTAATGCTGCTCAATCGTTGCAGTGTCGAAATAACTTTTGACAAGGCCGATGGTTTCCATGTGGAACCCACTGTGGACAAGGTAAAGAGCCAGTAGCAAATGGCCAAGCAGGGGAGGTGTCCCGGAACTGTGGGGGAGCCGGGCACCCAGGAAGGAAGAAAGAGGCTGCCGGGTCACTGAATCTTCCTCTCCCACGAAAGAGTTAACAGAAAGAAATAAAATCAGATATGTGTAGCCTCCAGACGTCCATTAAAGTGCAGAATGCTGTTTTCTATCACAGATTATATGCCAGATGTTCAAACTATCTCTAATCATTGCAGATGTAATGGAGTAGAATGTTGCAGTTTGTGAGTTTACTGGCATTAATCCTATATACTGCACAAGGGAAAAGATTTTAAATATATAATTATATCTCATTAATACTCAGGTTTTATTTCCTTTCAATGGAACAGGACTTATTAAAGCAACCATTTACCGCATGTTTTCTTTCAGTATTTGGCTCTGGCATAATCCTGTGTGCATTCGACGTGTAAATATGTACTAACCTGGGTGCAGAAAAACACCCAGGAATGGTTGGGAGGCCGCTACTACCAAAATTCACTTTTATATGCATGAGATGTTTTTATATTGTAAATTGATAAGAGGGACTTAACCGCATACTTTCTGAGTTGCTACTCAGGTTTTCTTCATGCTGGAAATATTTGTATTTCTCAATTTGAAAGGAAATTGCCTGTGTTCCGGCTCTTTATTGTCTGCTGGGAGAAGGAGCACCCTGAGCTCCAGAGGGGGCCCACGTGGGCATGGGGAGCGCAGACCCTGCTTGGAGGCCACGTCCTCCTAGGCCCTCGTGGGACTCACCAAAGGACCAAAAAGGCTGGCTTTTTTTGTTTTGTTTCATTTTTCTTTCTTTCTTTTCCCCCCAGATAATCACCAGGATTAGAATGTATCCCAAAGGGGAGGCTGGAGTGAGGAATAAGAACTTCCTCCTGAGCACCCCCAGCCCTTCTCCCTCCTATAAAATAGCAACCTTTCCACCAACCAACTCAGCTGGTTTGTGATGATGAGTGGTAGCCCCGGGCCCTCTCCTGGCTGCCGGCGGCCTTCTCCTAGCCCAAGCTCAGCCCCAGCAGTATCTCCCTCCACCTGCCCCTCTTTGCAGTCAGTGGCTGTCATCTTCACCCTTCTCCACATCACTGAGGATCCCCAGCTCCAAGGGTCAGGTTCCCTCGGCCCTGCGCAGGCTGGCCCCATGGGTGGACGGATGCACACACTTCGAGCTGGCAAATGCTGGGCGATGGAATATGTTCCAAACCTCTGCTTTTTCTCTGGACAAACTCTTCACATTCAGGGACATATTGGATGACCACGGTAGTGCACCCCAGGACGTCAAGGACTGGGTCCACCTTGGTCATTCGTCCCCTGTGCCAAGTACACTGCCTGACACACATGGGCTCTTCCGACCTCTTCCTCAAATGAGAGAATAAAAGAATAAATTAACGGGGAGGGAAGGCCTCTTGGGAAAAGCTGGGTGGGGCTGACAATCGAGGACAACGTCCTTGGGTATCATGGTTGGAGTGGAAGAGAGTTTGACGGGTCCTGCAATAATGAGATTGATGAAACAGATGGTGGCCGCCAGGCACTCAGCGCAGGCCAGGGTGACAGAGGCGGTGGCTGTGTCAGAACAGAGCGGGAGCCGAGGGGGGCTCGGCTGTAGTTTCAGGGCCTCAGGGTTGATGCGATCATCGGGTGGGGGGTCGGCGATGTGCCAGCCTGGAACAGGACGGCAGGGCGAGCAGAGCCGAGATGCTGGCGAGGGCCGCAGGCGCCTGGAGGCTCCGGAAGGCCCCAAAGGGAGTTGGGGGCGGGGCAGGGCACAGAGGGCAACCCACAGGATGGGGAAATTGGGAGGGTGAGAAGGGGAAGGGGTCCCGGGTATCTCTGAAATGAGTCCGGCCCATCAAACTCTTCCTACTTCTGGTTTTTGTTTTCTTGTTTTATTTATTAATTTTTTTACTACTTAAGTTATTTCTGGATACTGCCAACTGGCTATACAGTCTCTGTGTCTGTCTCCTCCTCTCCTTCCCATGCCTGGTGGGACATGAAGACCAAGAGGGAAAAGCAAGACAAAACCAAACCAAACCAAACAAAAACCCGGAGTGTTTGCCTCCTGAGAGCTGGACTGAGCAGACCTGGAGTGTTACAGGGAGGGAAATGTCCAGGTTAGAACGATGTTAAGGAAAGAGCTGGTGAGGGTGGGGCGAGGCTTCTTTCTCTTTGTCTGTTTGGGAGTCCCGAGGAAGCCAGAACTCAGAGACTAGTGGAGTGGGGCCTGAGCCGGGCAGCAGCTAGGGGCTAAGGCTGATGCCCCAGGGAAGGAGGGTCAGGCTTTGCAGGGGAGCAGAGAGTCTGAGCAAGAAGCCACTGCCTGCCGGCCCCCAGGGCCAGTGGTCAACCATCCCTCTGGATGGAGGGCTCTGGAGCCAGATTGGCTTTTCAGAATTGCCCAGAGTTAGGCTGAGATGGCAGGGCCTTTATACTCCTTTGTCCACAGTCCCTTAGATGTGGCATGACGCTGGCTGAGGTGGCTCTCTGCTACTGAGACTCTTCTGGAAAGAAGGGACAGCTGGAGGCCGTATGCTGAACTCCCAGAAGCTGGGGCAACAGGACCCTCCTTGCAGGGGGTCTGAGCATCGAGTCATCTGCCTACCACTGTTTACCCCTCAGGTTGTTCGTACTCCCTTCTTCATATACGTTCAGGGAGCGTCTCCCAGAGGATTCCTCTGGGGCTTTCTTCCTGAGGAAAATTAGAAGAGGGAGTTTAATGGGATGAACTCCAGCCCCTGCAGCAGCAGCTGGTCTTGGAGTCCCAACTGATACCCATCATCTATCTCTCCCTCCGTTCTCCATTCTCGGTTGTCCTTCAGCCTCACGTGGCAACTGAGCTGATCTGGGTGGCTTATTTGGGGCCATTATCTAAACCCTCATCCTTAAAGGGTCTGAAGGTTTGGGTTTCCCGTCACTACGTGTTTCTCAGGCCGGGATCACGCATTTGTCCCTTTACCACCATAACTGGGCAAGGGGTTGCCAAGAATGCCCGTGTACATCACCTGGCTGCCCAGCACATCCCCCCTTCCCCCTCCTGTGTAAAAGCAGCCTGACCTCCTCCCGATGATCAGGGTCAGTCACCCTACAGGGATGGTGACTGCTTTTCTTCCCTGCTGGTCCTTTGGCACAGGTGCAGCTCGTGATGTTGTGGGACTCTCTCTGTGTCTTCTGATGGAAGCGTGCCCCTGTGGGAACCAGGATCTTTAACGCCACAGAGCCTGTAATCACATGTTCGGGAAGCACAGATTCTCCAGTGGGTCACTGGGGATGATGTTAAGTAGGACCACTCCTACCGCACCTCGTGGGTCTCTGGACCCATGTATCTTTCCAGCTGGGTACACAGCTTTGTGTACACATCTTGGACTGGAAGTGTGTACGGCATCCGATAGGATGGCTCCTCATCCTGGTAAAGCATGGCCTTTCAGTTGGCACTTCGGCGGAGCCTTTGATGGGCTGTTCCTGCCTTCTTCTAGGCTGGTAGCTTCTGACTGATCCAGTACACGGTACACCAGAGGGTCTCATGCTCCTGAGCCCGCTACCACCTCTCTTCTGTTATAAACTTGTTATAAACCTGGTCTGAGGAGCTGTTGCACGGATTCCGTCCTGGGAGCTCTAACCGTCTATACACGCTCACGTGGTGATATGGTTCCCACTTTGTGGGCAAAACAGGCAAATCCAAACCCAAAATTCATGCTTATTCATGTCAGAAGGAATTGTTGGACCTTCCAGGACAGACATAGGCAAAAGCAGTCAGCTTGCTACCATCTTAAGGGATGGTGCTGTAGCCAGCGTTTGTCTTCATTGCTGTTGGTCAGGTTGAACATTTGGCAGTGGGGCAGTGGTTTTGGTAAAACCACCACCATGCCTACGCTGCTCGTAATGCCCTCAGCGCAGCACTGGGGTAGCTGGGGAGAGACTACCTGATGTCAGTTGGCTGTTGTGCCATTTTGTCTCCTTGGCCCATTAGTGTCCCTTCCGTGGTGGATGTCCCAAAAGGGATTGTTTGGTAGCTGGCCCTGAGGTGATTAGGGAAGGGGAATATGGCCCCAAGATGTAAGAGAGCTATGACAGACTAATATAGGGGGTGGGATATAGGCTTTAGATTGGTTTATTTGCATATGAAACCCATGTTCATGGGGCAATAGTTTGCTCTCCCTAGGGATTAGCTAGCCCCAGGAAAGGGCAGCCTCTCCAAGCCAGCAAAAGTAAAGCTCTCATCTCATGATGTCAAAGCATCTTAAAATACAGAAAAAAAAATTTAAAAAGCATGTTAAGACACTAATTTCTCTTGTTCTAGATCGCCGACCATCTAGTCCAGCCATTTGCCACTGCCCACGAATCCATACATATTCCAACCTTGGCCTACTTCTTTGTCTAGGCAAAGTGGATCACCAGGTGCCTTGCCTAGATTCTGCCCATTGAGAGGACTTGCCCCCACCACTGTGTTTCAAAGCCGTTCCTGAATAGGTCTACAATACAGCTGCTGTTCCTTTTCATCTTTAATCCACACTGAGCTGAACCATCTGTGAATGAAGCCTGGGGTTTGTCTTCCTCTGTCAGGTGGTCATAAGGGATGCCCTGAAGTCATGGGGTGAGCTCGGAGAGAGAGCAGGAGTCGTGAGTGACGTGGAGGTCAACGCTACTTGCTCATGCAACTTGCTTGTGTCTTCTGGCTCTGCTGTGCTCAGTTCTGGATTAACCACTTCCATCGCCCAAGGAATATTTCTAGGCTCACCAGAACTTGTGACAGAACTCCATCATTTGGGGCCCCGGGGTCAGGCACACCATCTCTTTCAGGGCCCAGTAGTTACATTGGGAAGTGTTTTCCAAAAGGCATACTCTCTAATGCACACAGTATAGCCTTGATCTAAAACCCCAGGAATCTACATTGTGATTCTTCCTTTGGGCTACACTGGTAATTACGTGGAGATGTGATGGGAACTACCAGCCTTGCTTTTCTTAGATTTTTAAAAGGAGCACTAATTTCTGTCATCTTCCGGGGACAAAATATTATTGTTTGCTTTCCATCTTGAGTGGGGGTGGGCAGTTATAGAGGCTTCCATTTGGCCATCCCCATTAGGATGGCTCTTACTCCATAGGCAAGGGACTCAGCGTGTCAGTTTCCCAGTATACCTGCCCTGGCATCCATTAGAGGACTGCGGGAAATTACCACCATACAGTCTGTGAATCCACTGGAGCCGATGTGAGGCAGACTTTGGCCAAGACTCCACTGATTACATGTTTGTCCTATAGCTCTCTCCACCAGGGGACTGTGGAGAGAGCTTTGGGCCTCTAGGTGTCCATGTCAACTCAAATTCTGAGCCCCACAGTCTGCCAAATGTTTCGGTTTCCCTTTCTCCAGGGCACAGTGCAGTTCCCTCTGGGGGAGGATAGGAGGACTTATTACTGGGTATCCTTGGCTGTGGTGTCGCAGGATCCTCCCTTGTGGGGACATGGCTTTGTCTTCATTCAGTGTGTTCCAGGTCTGAGGACTGGACAAGGAAGCATGGCTTTTTGTTGAGACTGCCCTCCTTCTCTTTATCACCCATCTTTGATTTCTTTTGATGGTACAAATTGAGTAGTGTCCTGGTTGTTTGCTGTTCTCTTTTGCCCCCAGGGATACGGTGTTCTATTAACCATCTCTGTAGCTCAGCAGATCAGTGGCCTTCTGACCTTGCCACTTACTACAATAATTATGTCCTCTTGGCTTCTGACAATGAAGTGTCCCGTTGTGATCCTTCCTCTATTGTTTGAGTGTTCTGTTGTCCCCATTGTCCAGTTCTGTAACAGTCTCCTCTACCACTGGCTGTGGTCTAAAGGAGAGCTGCCACTGAACTTCACCATGAGCCGGTGCCCCCTCTTACCAGTGTACTCCATAGGCCTCTTGTAATGGTGTGTTTTCCGGACCTTTGCACGGAGCATAATCATCTGAGTTTTCGGCTTTACAGAGTATATCCACTCTGGTAGGCCCACTTCTGAGATCCTTTTAATTCCTTCTTCCACTACCTGCCATGGCAATTCTGCCATCCCAGCCTCATTTAGTATTGGTCTTTGCTTCTTCCATACTCCTAGGAGACATCTCAATAGCACATTTATCCATCTCCAGGGACCTCACCAAGGTTTTAAGTCCTCTATTTGGAAAGAGTGCTCCTAAATTGACAAACTGTGTCTGATTCAACCTCTTGCTTTGGTTCCCTTGCTCAAGCACTGTCATTTTCCAACCCCATATGTAATCTGGCTCCAGCAGGTACATGCTAGAGAGGTCTTGCATTTAGGGTAGGACGCTTTTCCTTTATCAGACCCAGCATGACTCTAGCTGGGCTTCATTATGATTTGTTCTTAGTGTAGAATGTGGGAAGTAGAGGTCAATGTTGAGGGACATGTATCTCATGATCCAGGACAGAACTTTGCATTGCCTGCAAGCAAGAGGAGGACATATCCCTTTAATAGGGAGGGGTGGATCACTTTTATGGGTTCAGAGGGTTCTGGGGAATCTGGAGAGAGATGATTTCTCCAAATGTTCATCTGATGTCCTCATCCCAGTGTCAAGGTTCACTTTTTCCCTGATTGGGTTCTAACCTTGGCATAGAAGAGCTGCCAAATTGGGGAATGGAAATCTAACCTTTTATGGGGCTCAACTGATCTAACAACTCCATCTAAGGCCTGGTCCTCAGCTTCTCCACCCTCCTGCTGCAAGAGATGGGCCTTTGTGTATGTTTCCAAAGAGGCCCAGGGGCTTTGCAGAAGCTTTCAAGGGTTGATTAATTGCTCTTATCTTTTCCTTATACTGTTTTCCAGATGACAATCCAATTTAGCTGAATTCCATTGTCTTTTTAGTTATTATTTCCTTCATATTTTTCTACTATCAGATACCAGCAAACGTACTTCCTTATATAGGTATATCATCCCCATTCAGTACCCATGAAAGTTTGAACAACTGGGCCAACACCTACCAGGAGTGATGGGGTCTTTACGGCCAGTGGAGTAGAGATTGAGAGACCTAGGCTTCAAAACCCCACTTCAGCACCTACTTTCTCTTGGGCTCCTCTTTTTTTCCAGCTGGCACAGATTGGATTTTCTGGGAAGCAAACACTAAGGTGGAGTTCAGTGTGCCTGATGATGAAAGCGAGCACTTGGTCTCCAGCCTGTAGGACGGGGGAGAGGGAGGGTGAGTATAATTAAGCAGTCTGAGGAGTCAAGCTACAGTGACTCAGTGACAGCCCATGGGGATATTTGGGGCTTGAAGAAGCCTTAAGAGTTGAGCTGATATGGCCAGGTCTTCTTTTTTTTATTTTTATTTTTTTTTATTATGTTATGTTAATCACCATACATTACATCATTAGTTTTTGACGTAGTGTTCCATGATTCATTGTTTGTGTATAACACCCAGTGCTCCACGCAGAACGTGCCCTCTTTAATACCCATCACCAGGCTAACCCATCCCCCCACCCCCCTCCCCTCTAGAACCCTCAGTTTGTTTTGCAGAGTCCATTGTCTCTCCTGGTTCGTCTACCACTCCGATTTCCGATTTCCCTCCTTCATTCTTCCCCTCCTGCTATCTTCTTCTTCTTCTTCTTCTTTTTTTTTTTTTTTAACATATAATGTATTATTTGTTTCAGAGGTACAGATCTGTGACTCAACAGTCTTGCACAATTCAAAGGCCAGGTCTTCTTATTCCTATGGTCATCAGTCGCTGAATGTGGGATGGCTGGGAAGGGGCATGACCTTGGACGAGGTGGCACTCTGCAGCTGAGGCAATTCCAGAAGCAGCTCATAGATGAAGGTCATCTGCTGACTAGTGTCTAGGACCACAAATACGGAGATCTTGTCACATCAGTATCCCCCACCAAACAGCTTTTGATTGCTCTTATTGGCATGACTGTTTCTCTGTCCCAGACCCTAAGATAGTACCTAGCACACAGCAGACACACACTCAGTGATGAATATTGTTAAATAAATGGAATGAGGCAGAATGTTTCTGGAGCAATTTTTATAGAAACTGAGCAATATTTGGGGCTCCCTGAAATGTAGGGGTGGTTGACAGAACAGGGAATTCTGTTTGGTTTGTCCCTTCTGGGCAATGTGACCATGGCAGGTTCACAGGCTAGCAGCTGGGGTGGTGGCCAGGGCTGGACCATCGCGGGTAGCGATGATCAGGGGAGAGATGTCGGGATGTGTTGGAGCAAGCATCCTACAGCACTCATGCTTGGCCCACAGAATAAACGGGAAACATCTCTGTTCCCTACAAACAAAAGTTGACCATTCTGCAATAGAAGCCGGTCAAGAAGCAGATCCCACCGAGATAGGACTCCAACATTTAAATAACCTGTTAAATGGCTTTCATTGTCAATAATCTGATTTGCACTCAAGCAAGACACGTTGGATGCTTTAGAATGGCCTCAAATACGTCAATATGTAACAAGAAGATAAGGAAGAGAATTAGGTTCAGCACCCAGCCTTTTGCTTTACATCTTTCATTTTCTTGGCGAGATTGCTAAATAGTTTTATATGGGACCAGAAATTGCTGCCTAATGCTAATTTGTGAATGATACAATCAGTGCTGAGGTAAATGATACAGAGAATTGATACTGGAATAAATTGGGATGTGTCCCTTTAAATAACAGTATTGACAAAAGTTTGGCACAAAGGGCAGGGGTCTTCGTTAAGCAGCAGTGCTATTCCTGAGGGAGAAAGTCTGGATTTAGAGAGATAGGCATCTGAGTCAGAGGCAGGTTGGCACCCTGGCTTCTCCACTTGCCAGCCCCCTGACCTTGGCAAATTTACTTTATTTCTCTTAGCCTTCATTTCTTTGAGGATAAGATGAGATATCACATGTAAAATGCTTGCACAGAACAACCAACAGATATTAGGTGTTATTTTTTATTATGATGGTTTATTTCCTATCTGTGGAACTGACCACTGGCCTTCAGGAAAGGTGAAATTGGGGCAGCCCTGGTGGGGTAAGTCACATCTACAAGGGTTTCCAGCTCATTCCATGGGAAATCAACATGCACTGGGTCTTCTATGATAGGAAAACCCAGGCATAAGGGTGCTCACCTTCTAGAGGGAGGGCTGTGGTTACAATCTCAGAAAATCCCATAAAGAACTCTTTGGCGTTGGGAGGACATCTCATGTTCCTTTTGAACTTTCCTTGATCCCACAGGACTCTCCCTGCCTCCCAAACCCACTCTCACCCCCATTGACCAGAATCTTTGCGAAGACTGTCAGCCCTTCTAAAACAGCTCCAAGTCTTGGATCTTACACAGCAAAGCAATGTGGTGAGGCATCTCCCACGTAGATGCTCTGATAATGGAAAACCCTGCACCTGGCTTAGCAGTAGAAGAACTTTCCCTCCTCCAAAACCTGCAAGCACTTTAGGCATCATATTCTATTTTTGTGTTATCATCATCTGGGTATTTTATTTTCTGATTGCCTGTGAGCTCCCTGAGGGAGCATGTGGTATCTTGCTCCCCTTTCAGTGACCATCACGGCACTTAGGGTGAGTCAAGGACTCAGGACAAATGGGTTGGATATTCTACAATCAGGAAGAAAATTCTGTCTTGGTGTGTAGCAACCACTGGGCCACCCTAACAGGCCATGAGAGGAGATTGGGGCTAATGGGGTTGTACCTTGCTCCATTTCTTCTTCTTTTGCTATTGGTTGGGTGCCTCAAGGCTGGAAGATGGTTCCGTTTGGTTTGGTTCTTGTTGAATATTGGTGCTTTCTGATGGAGTTATTTCAAAAAAGAAGTGGCCTTGAGGAAGGGCTTTTTAGAAGGTATTGCAGTACTTTGCGGAGAAGATCGCAGCCTCAGATAACGTTAACACTGCCACAGGCATCACTCCTGAGTTTAGATAAACTCCCTAGGGGGGCTGAGTTCCCTAAGAGATTCTGAGTTTTTTGATTGCTATTGGTTTTAGGTTTCTCATTTCAGTAGCAGGGGTCACCCTTGGCTACTTGAGCAGAGCACTGCATGCCTTGTTGTTATTGTTACAGTTATTATTTTAAGCCCATAGCAATGTGTACATGGACCTCAGTTTCCCTTTCGATGATGATCGAAGGTGATGATAGGGTCTTCATAAGCCTGTGGCCAGAGCAGCTGGCAGCGCTCTGTTTGCTCAGCCTGGCCTGTCCCAGCATTCCATCCCTGACTCTAGCATCTCTTGTCCTGGCTAATCCTGGGTCCATGTCTGTGTGTGGCTCTGGTTTTCCTTACCCTTTGCATTCCTGCTTAAATCCTCCTACTCCTTAGTGCCCTCAAGTTACTTCTTCCCCCAAATATCACAGGCAGCATAGCTGAGGACACACAGCTTATGGAAAGGGCAGGAGGGTCTTGGTGAATGTAGCCAATGTTCATTAAACAAGGATTGAATGCGGGGGGGGGGCGGTGGAGTTCTGCAGTACTTTGTGGTTCAACCTTTCGGCCACCTCTCTTTCCTGCACAATGTACAAAATTGAGTAGAACAAGTTGCTAGTGGTCACTGCAACCAAAGACCTTCTGATCTAGGAAATTGATTTCATCCATTCATCCTTAGTTGAACTGGATCCAAATGGTGGCTTGTAATAGTCATTTTAACATGTTGAAATATTATTTCTAAAATAGTCATTCAACACAACCTGTCTGGAAGTTTTCTGGAGAATAGATATTTTTGGAATCCTTCTGACAGCCAGGCCAGCACAATTGTGTAGAGAGAATGACTAATGAGTAAATCACTTTGTCTCTTAGCCCCACTTTTTGCTAGCGAGCTTTATTGAGTGCTTACTAAATGCTGGCATGGTTTTGCAGTGGCCTAACCCTGTTGACTGTGTTACCTGGAAGGAGGCTCCAGGTGTTAAAGACTGTCCCATGTGACAAGATATTGACTGGTCTAAGACCAGCGCCTTCCCAATAGCCACACTAGCCAAAGAGAATTTAGGGTCAAGCACAGACCCATGCAAAGATTGATCTATATGAGGTTATCAAAAGAGCTTGATTTTTAAAAATACCTCCTGACTCCCTTCCCCCCTTTTTTTTCTCTACGAGTAGACAGAGTTTTCCAAAGTGGGTGTCCTGATGGCCTTTTACTTATAATAGGAAAAACTGCATTGCCTTTAGCAGTTTCCATTCATGTCGTAAGCCTGGAAGAGAGATGATGTTCTTCTGAAAGAGATAAAAGCCTGGCTGGGGAGTTCTGTGGTTGTGCCTCTGGAGTGGTGTGAGTACAAGGACCCGGCATTCAGATCTGCACCTGGTGGCCCAGTGAAGCCCGGGAACAAACCACAGGCCAGTGGCCAGAGTTGAACACCACCGAATGCTAAAGCCATTTTTCTGCTTAAGGCAGAACAAGAATGCTTCTAACCAGCTCTCAAAAGCGTGAGTGACTAAGCTCCCCACACTGAGGCGGAAAAGGAAGGTGCAGATGGAGCACAACTGATGGATGTAATGTTCACCTCATAAAATGGTGACAGAGCCAGTTGGTGGCAGATGCATGCGCCACCTCCAGTCTCAAGGAAACTGGCCTCATCAGGAAGGAGGAAGGTCGGCGAGGTTTCCCAGGCTGAGACCCTGTGAGGTCTGATAAGAAAGGGAGCAATTTTAAAAATCAATGGAATATTTACTTGGATCTGAGCATAGTCCTCAATCTATTGCAAAGGATGCTTCCCAGGTACCTATAAATAAAAGATGCCCGTACTTCCATGCAGGTCTGGAAGAAACTACAACTGGGGAAACCTGCAAGAGAGAGAAAAAAAAAAAAAAAGAAAAAAGAAGTCCTCTCCATATCAGAACCTTCTGTGATAGACGGTGTGTCCTCCTGGCATTTTCATTAGCGGGAAATTTATGTTCCTATTTCTGTCTGTTGTAATGACCATTCATAGCCATGGCGTGGTGGCGGCTAATGGACAGGAATGCGAAAAAAATTCTTTAATTAATGCAAGATTGAAGCATTTTCTTTTTACACTTTGAGAAGCCAAGTAATTCACAGCAGTTCTTGGCCCTAGAGTGGAGGTAAAATAATTATACACAATCTCTAGTGATTAAGAGATTGTAAAATAATTTTGATTTCATCTTAAAATTATTTATCTTGTAAATGAGAAAAGAGTGAAGAAGATGAGAATCACGAGTTCTGAGGTTCAAAGCAGACCCTGAAGAAACTTCCTCCTGGATTCCTCAGTGACCATGGCATGCGGGATCTGGAATTCAGAACTGGGACCGCCCTGGACCCCTTTTGAGCCCCATTTCTTGCTTGGGTTGGCTGAGGCTTGGCCACCCAGTCATGGTCATACCTCCCCCTTGGTTATCCCTTTGCATGAAAAAAAAATTCTTTTAAATAAAAATTCCAAGTGTCCCTTTTTTATTTGGTTCCTGCATCTCTGGGTCTTCTTTCTGAAGCAGTGCTCTTAGGAGAGTGACTTTTAAAACCTTTACAATTGCCCCACAAGAGAGTTGTTTTCTTTTTCTTTTTCTTTTTTTTTAAATCAGAGATCAGGTATCAGAGAGGCCAGGTAGGTTGCTGACTGCCTGACACAGCCTTGCGGGACTTGATGCCCCGTGGTTCCCTAGGACTCTGCACTGAGGTGCTGTTTGCAGACATCCCAGCCCCTGCCTCCCTCCTGAGAGCACATTTGTAGGGATACACAAGAGAAAGCAAGGTAGAACAAGAAGCAGATGAGGTAGGAAGAAGAACTCAAGAGCTTGGTATTTTAGTTCTCCTGTATTCTGGAGAGAAGCTGTAGATGGCAGACGTGTTGCCCCTGGGCAGTATAGCTCAGCCTACCCTCACTGCCCTATAGTATCCTGGTGGCAGGTGCCACAGAGCAGGAGGATGCTTCCTGGCAGTGGCCACAATGCCCACCAAGTATTTAGCAATTCAAAGTGGCAAAGTGCAGGGGTCTCTGCGCAGGGGAAGGCCCTCCCTGCCTAGCTCATCTTGTTAAGTGTGGGTTCTCTCTTTACTTGTAAAGAGATCCTGCTCAAATCCTAGAGGGGAAAGTTCTCGGGCTGGAGGACCTGCGTCAGCGCAGGACAGTGAATGGAATAACCGCATTTTATAGTAAAGCGTATACTTTGTTTATTGAAAGTGTTCTTGGTCACATCTTGAACAAGGCTGTATATATTTATATACATTTATATATTATACAAACTGTATAAATCTTAATGTGCAAAACCAGATAGACTAATTTACAGGTGATTTCAAGTATTATTTAAGGGTAGGGCACCTGGCTGTTTCAGTCGGTAGAGTGTGTGACTCTTGATCTCGGGGTTGTAAGTTTGAGCCTCACGTTGGGTGTAGAGATAACTTAAGGGCAGTTTTGACAATGTGACCTTTTCTCATGTGCTAACAGAAGGGCCCATTTTCTTTCTTTTTTTTTTTAAGATTTTATTTATTTATTTGACAGAACACAAGCAGAGGGAGAAGCAGGCAGAGGGAGAGGGAGAAACAGGCTCTCAGCAGAGCAGGGAGCCTGATGTGGGACTCAATCCCAGGACCCTGAGATCATGACCTGAGCTGAAGGCAGACACTTAACCGACTGAGCCACCCAGGTGCCCCAGAAGGGCCCATTTTATAATTATAATAATTTCACCAGAATCATAAATAACTATGGCTTTCATTGGTTGTGTCCTGCCAGACGCTTTGGAATCCTTACAATGTAGATATTATCCCATCTTCTGAGATGTAAAAGTTGATGATTAGGTTGTTAAATAAGTGGGTGTGCATTTGGGGACCCAACTGACTTGGTTGGAATGGAAACTCCATCCCTTTCTGCTGTCAGAATGCTGAGAGCTTACTTAACTTTTTTGAGCTCAGTTTTTGGTAACCACAGTCACAGGTGCATCCCTGGACGTCTGTGACTTGTCTAGATTCCCCACCTCTGACAGCTCACACTTGGCAGACTTCTCCTTTCTCCACTGACTTGCCTTTACACCTTGACCATATTCATGTTGGTCTAGTTTTGGAAACTATCACATTCCACAGATCTCTGTTTCTGTCTCCTCAGCAATAAAGCATTGTCTTGATTACTGTGCCATTACAGTGATTTTTAAAATCAGATAATGTTGACAAATGTGGATAAATATTTATCAAAGTCACCTTTGATTGCTTTTACTACCATATAAAAATTTTCCACATATAGGTACTACAAATGTTTCATTACATTTATATCTCAGTATTTCATTTTTTAAAAGTTTTTATTTTATTTCCAGTTTCAGTATTTCATTTTTGAAGCTCTTATACATTATATTGGTTTTGAAACCTCAGTTTCCAATTCTTCACTGCTAGTATTGGAGATAGGATTCATGTTTTTGTTTTGATCTTTTATTCTGTGACCTTGATTATCTCACTTATTATTTCTAAGAATATCTTCATATAATTATATATTCTTCTATGGGTAAGGACAATTTTATTTCTTCCTTTTCAATCTGTGTGGTTTTTATTTTCTTTTCCTGCCTTACAGCACTGGCTAACATCCAGTAAGATGTTAAATAGGGTGGCTGGGAGTAAACATCCTTGTGTTATTCCTTATCTTACAGGAAAACATTTAATCTCTTAACCATGAAGCATGATTTTTTGGTACATGTCCTTTAACTGGTTTTTATTAGGTTAAGGAATTTCCATTCTATTTCTGATTTACTTTTTTTTTTAAATTTTTTATTGTTATGTTAATCATCATATATTACATCATTAGTTCTTGATGTAGTGTTTCATGATTCATTGTTTGTACATAACACCCAGTGCTCCATGCAGAATGTGCCCTATTTAATACCCATCACCAGGCTAACCCATCCCCCTACCCTTCTCCTGTCTAGAACCCTCAGTTTGTTTTTCAGAGTCCATCCTCTCTCATGGTTCCTCTCCCCCTCTGACTTACTCCCCTTCATTCTTCCCCTCCTGCTATCTTCTTCTTTTTCTTTTTTCTTAACATATGTTGCATTATTTGTTTCAGAAGTACAGATCCGTGATTCAACAGTCTTGCACAATTCACAGCGCTCACCATAGCACATACCCTACCCAATGTCTATCACCCAGCCACCCCATCCCTCCCACCCCCACCACTCCAGCAACACTCAGTTTGTTTCCTAAGATTAAGAATTCCTCATATCAGTGAGGTCATATGATACATGTCTTTCTCTGATTGACTTATTTCACTCAGCATAACACCCTCCAGTTCCATCCATATCGTTGCAAAGGGCAAGAACTCATTCGTTTTGATGGCAGTGTAATATTCCATTGTGTATATATACCACCTCTTCTTTATCCATTCATCTGTCAATGGACATCTTGGCTCTTTCCACAGTTTGGCTATTGTGGACATTGCTGCTATAAACATTGGGGTGCACGTACCCCTTCGGATCCCTACATTTGTATCTTTGGGGTAAATACCCAGTAGTGCCATTGCTAGATCGTATGATAGCTCTATTTTCAACTGTTTGAGGAACCTCCATACTGTTTTCCAGAGGGGTTACACCAGCTTGCATTCCCACCAACAGTGTAGGAGGGTTCCCCTTTTTCCACATCCCCGCCAACATCTGTCGTTTCCTCTTAATTTTAGCCATTCTGACGGGTGTGAGGTGGTATCTCATTGAGGTTTTGCTTGGGATTTCCCTGATGCCGAGCGATGTTGAGCACGTTTTCATGTGTCTGTTGGCCATTTGGATGTCTTCTTTGGAAAAATGTCTGTTCATGTTTCTGCCCATTTCTTGATGGGATTATTTGTTCTTTGGGTGTTGAGTTTGATAAGTTTTTATAGATTTTGGATACTAGCCCTTTATCTGATATGTCATTTGCAAATATTTTCTCCCATTCTGTCGGTTGCCTTTTGTTTTTGTGGACTGTTTCTTTTGCTGTGCAAAAACTTTTTATCTTGATGAAATCCCAAGAGTTCATTTTTGCCCTGGCTTCCCTTGCCTTTGGCGATGTTTCTAGGAAAAAGTTGCTGCGGCTGAGGTCGAAGACGTTGCAACCTGTGTTCTCCTTTAGGATTTTGATGGACTCCTGTCTCACGTTTAGGACTTTCAACCATTTGGCATCTATTTTTGTGTGTGGTGTAAGGAAATGGTCCAGTTTCATTCTTCTGCATGTGGCTGTCCAATTTTCCCAGCACCATTTGTTGAAGAGACTGTCTTTTTGCCATTGGACATTCTTTCCTGCTTTGTCAAAAATAAGTTGACTATAGAGTTGAGGGTCCATTTCTGGGCTCTCGATTCTGTTCCATTGATCTATGTGTCTGTTTTTGTGCCAGTACCATACTGTCTCGATGATGACAACTTTGTAATAGAGCTGGAAGTCCGGAATTGTGATGCCGCCAATTTACTTTTCTTTTTCAAGATTCCTCTGGCTATTCGGGGTCTCTTCTGGTTCCATACAAATTTTAGGATTATTTGTTCCATTTCTTTGAAGAAAGTGGATGGTATTTTGATGGGGATTGCATTGAATGTGTAGATTGCTCTAGGTAGCATTGACATCTTCACAATGTTGGTTCTCCCAATCCATGAGCATGGAACGTTTTTCCATTTCTTTGTGTCTTCTTCAATTTCTTTCCTGAGTATTTTATAGCTTTCTGAGTACAGATCCTTTGCCTCTTTGGTTAAATTTATTCCTAGGTATCTTATGGTTTTGGGTGCAGTTGTAAATGGGATCAACTCCTTGATTTGTCTCTCTTCTGTCTTGTTGTTGGTGTATAGGAATGCCACTGATTTCTGTGCATTGATTTTATATCCTCCTACTTGACTGAATTCCTGGATGAGTTCTAGCAGTTTTGGGGGGGAGTCTTTTGGGTTTTTCACATACAGTATCATATCATCTGCAAAGAGTGAGAGTTTCACTTCTTCTTTGCCGATTTGGGTGTCTTTGATTTCTTTTTGTTGTCTGATTGCTGTGGCTAGGACTTCTAATACTATTTTGAATAGCAGTGGTGAGAGTGGACATCCCTGCCACGTTCCTGACCGTAGGGGAAAAGCTCTCAGCTTTTCCCCATTGAGAATGATATTGGCTGTAGGTTTCTCATAGATGGCTTTTATGATATTGAGTTATGTACCCTTTATCCCTATACTCTGAAGAGTTTTGATCAAGAAAGGGTGCTGTACTTTGTCAAATGCTTTTTCTGCATCTATTGAGAGGATCATATGATTCTTGTTGTTTCTTTTATTAATGTATTGTATCACGTTGATTGATTTGCGGATGTTGAACCAGCCGTGCAGCCCAGGGATAAATCCCACTTGGTCGTGGTGAATAATCCTTTTAATGTACTGTTGGATCCTATTGGCTAGTATTTTGGTGAGAATTTTTGCATCCATGTTCATCAAGGATATTGGTCTATAATTCCCCTTTTTGATGGGGTCTTTGTCTGGTTTTGGGATGAAGGTAATACTGGCCTCATAAAATGAGTTTGAAAGTTTTCTTTCCATTTCTATTTTTTGGAACAGTTTCAGGAGAATAGGTATTAATTCTTCTTTAAAAGTCTGATAGAATTCCCCTGGGAAGCCATCTGGCCCTGGGCTTATGTTTGTGGGGAGATTTTTGATGACTGCTACAATTTCCTTAGTGGCTATAGGTCTGTTCAGGTCTTCTATTTCTTCCTGGTTCAATTTTGGTAGTTGATACATCTCTAGGAATGCACCCATTTCTTGCAGGTTACCCAATTTGCTGGCATAGAGTTGCTCATAATATGTTCTTATAATTGTTTGTATTTCTTTGGTGTTGGTTGTGATCTCTCCTCTTTCCTTCATGATTTTGTTGATTTGGGTCATTTCTCTTTTCTTTTTGATAAGTCTGGCCAGGGGTTTATCAATCTTGTTAATTCTTTCAAAGAAGCAGCTCCTAGTTTCGTTGGTCTGTTCTACTGTTCTTTTGGTTTCTAGTTCATTGATTTCTGCTCTGATCTTTACTATTTCTCTTCTCCTGCTGGGTTTAGGCTTTATTTGCTGCTCTCTCTCCAGCTCCTTTAGGGGTAGGGTTAGGTTGTGTATTTGAGACCTTTCTTGTTTCTTGAGAAAGGCTTGTATTGCTGTATATTTTCCTCTCAGAACTGCCTTTGCTGTATCCCAAAGATTTCGAATGGTTGTGTTTTCATTTTCATTGGTTTCCATGAATTTTTTAAATTCTTCTTTAATTTCCTGGTTGACCCATTCATTCTTTAGTAGGATTCTCTTTAGCCTCCATGTATTTGAGTTCTTTCCGACTTTCCTCTTGTGATTGAGTTCTAGTTTCAAAGCATTGTGGTCTGAAAATATGCAGGGAATGATCCCAGTCTTTAGGTACTAGTTGAGACCTGATTTGTGACCTAGGATGTGATCAATTCTGGAGAATGTTCCATGGGCACTAGAGAAGAATGTGTATTCCGTTGCTTTGGGATGGAATGTTCTGAATATGTCTGTGAAGTCCATTTGGTCCGGTGTGTCATTTAAAGTCTTTATTTCCTTGTTGATATTTTGCTGAGATGATCTGTCCATTTCAGTCAGGGAGGTGTTAAAGTCCCCCACTATTATTGTGTTGTTGTCAATGTGTTTCTTCGCTTTTGTTATTAATTGCCTTATATAATTGGCTGCTCCCATGTTAGGGGCATAGATATTTACAATTGTTAGACCTTCTTGGTGGATAGAGCCTTTAAGTAGGATATAGTGTCCTTCCTCGTCTCTTATTACAGTCTTTGTTTTAAAATCTAATTTGTCTGATATAAGGGTTGCCACCCCAGCTTTCCTTTGGTGTCCATTAGCATGGTAAATGGCTTTCCACCCCCTCACTTTCAATCTGGGGGTGTCTTTCAGTCTAAAATGAGTCTCTTGCAGACAGCATATGGATGGGTCTTGTTTTTTAATCCAATCTGATAGCCTGTGTCTTTGGATTGGGGCATTTAGCCCATTTACATTCAGGGTAACTATTGAAAGTTATGAATTTAGTGCCATTGTATTGCCTGTAAGGTGACTGTTACTGTATATAGTCCGTGTTCCTTTCTGATCTATGCTGCTTTTAGGCTCTCTCTTTGCTCAGAGGACCCCTTTCAATATTTCTTGGAGGGCTGGTTTCGTGTTTGCAAATTCCTTTAGTTTTTGTTTCTTCTGGAAGCTTTTTATCTCTCCTTCAATTTTCAATGACAGCCTACCTGGATATAGTATTCTTGGCTGCATGTTTTTCTCGTTTAGTGCTCTGAAGATATCTTGCCAGTCCTTTCTGGCCTGACAGGTCTCTGTGGATAGGTCTGTTGCCAATCTAATATTTCTACCATTGTAGGTTACATATCTCTTCTCCCAAGCTGCTTTCAGGATTTTCTCTTTGTCTCTGAGACTCGCAAGTTTTACTATTAGATGTCAGGGTATTGACCTATTATTATTGATTTTGAGAGGGGTTCTCTGTGCCTCCTGGATTTTGATGCCTGTTTCCCTCCTCACATTAGGGAAGTTCTCTGCTATTATTTGCTCCAATATACCTTCTGCCCCTCTCTCTCTTTCTTCTTCTTCTGGGATCCCAATTATTCTAATGTTGTTTCATCTTGTCATATCACTTATCTCTTGAATTCTGCCCTCGTGATCCTGTAGTTGTTTATCTCTCTTTTTCTCAGCCTCTTTATTTTCCATCATTTGGTCTTCTATATCACTGATTCTCTCCTCTGCCTCATTTATCCTAGCAGTTAGTGCCCCCATTTTTGTTTGCATCTCATCAATAGCCTTTTTGATTTCGACTTGGTTAGATTTTAGTTCTTTTATTTCTCCTAAAGGGTTTCTCTAATAACTTCCACGCTTTTTTCAAGCCCAGCTAGTATCTTTAAAGTCATGATTCTGAACTCTAGGTCTGACATCGTACTAATGTCCGTATTGAGTAGGTCCCTGGCAGAGGGTACTACCTCTTGTTCTTTTTGCTGAGGTGATTTTTTTCGTCTTGTCATTTTGTCCAGAGGAGAACAGATGAATGAGAGAACAAAATGCTAACAGGTTAACAACATCTCCAGCAAATATACTGTATACAAATCAGAAAAGACCTGAAATCAGGGGAAAAGAAAGGGAAAGAAAGAAAAAAGAAAGAGAAAAAAAAGAAAAAAAAGATAAAAACAAAAACAGAACAATACAAACAAAGCAGAATATGTGCAGGCTAGTGCATAGATCAGTGCCACACACTAGATTTTGGGCGTATTTTGGTCTGTTAGAAAAAAGTGCCTCCTAAAATTTTATAGTAAGAAAGACATATATGTACAAATAAGGGTTGATACAATGAAGGGAAGGAAGATGACTGTAAAGATGAAAATTATAAAAGATTTTATAGGAGGAATTGATAAGAAAAGTTGTTTGAAAAAAGAAAGAAGAAGATTTAAAAAAAAGAAAAAGAAAAAAGGAAGAGAATGTGATCAGGCAGGAGACTAGAACAAAGCCATACACTAGTGATTTAGGGTATATTTTGATCTGTTAGAAGAAATTGTATCTCAAAATTTTAAAGAGAGAACAACTTATATATATATATGCCAAAAATAAGGGTAACTATTCTGAAGGGATAAAATATGACTCTAAAAATGAAAAATAAAAAATGTTTTTTTTTAAAAAGGGACTGATAAGATGTTGGTTGAAAAAGGGAAAAAGAAAAATTAAAAAAAACGTTGAAAAATTTAACTTTGATGAACTAAGGAATCATGGTAAAAAAAAGCCATGAATTCTATGTGCAGTATTCCCCTAGCGCTGGAGTTCTCCCGTTCTCCTTGATCGGTCAACTTGGTCTTGGC
The DNA here is from genome assembly GCF_003265705.2 of Callorhinus ursinus. Taxonomy (NCBI): domain Eukaryota; kingdom Metazoa; phylum Chordata; class Mammalia; order Carnivora; family Otariidae; genus Callorhinus; species Callorhinus ursinus. The sequence continues at coordinate 8,154,821 of NW_027397123.1, read as the reverse complement.
TGGCTGGCTGTTCGTGCTGATCTTCTGGGGGAGGGGCCTGTTGCTGTGGTTTCCAAATGTCTTTGCCGGAGGCTGAATTGTGCCGCCCTTGTTGGTCCGGGCTAAGCAAGCTGCTCGGGTTTGCTCTCAGGAGCTTTTGTTCCCTGCAAGCTCTCGGTACAGCTTTGGAGGACCAGGGTGAAAATGGTGGCCTCTCAATTTCCACCTGGAGGAGCTGAGAACTCGGGGCCCCGCTCCTCAGTGTGTCCCCAGAGAAAAGCAGTCACTTCCGTGTCCCCGGTCTCCGGCCGCACTCCGTGCTCACCAGGCCTGTGACCGAGCGTTTCTATCTCTGGCACCCGACCCCGTGTGGAGTCTCCAAACCCAGCAGATCCCTGCGGTGTGCTCCCACACCGCTCCTCCTGGGGAAGGAAGGGGAGTCTCCCCGGCTCTGCCGCTTGTTGGGTCCCTGCTGGAGGAGCAGTGGCCCGACTGGGCCGCGGATCATAGTTTATGGCAACCCCGAGCTGAGAGCCCGCGCCTCGGCTCCGTCTCTGCAGCCGGCTTCCCCGCTCCGGTACCTGGGAGCTCTGCCGCACTCAGGCACCCCCGGTCTTTCTGTGACCCCGAGGGTCCTGAGACCACACTGTCCTGCGAGGGTTCCACCCCCCGCTTAGCCACTGGAGCGACGTCCCTCCATGGAACCGACTTCTAAAAGGTCCGATTTTGTGCTCCGCGGCTCTAGCACTTGCCAGAAGCGGCCGACGGAGGCCCCTCCCCCGCCGTCTATCCTCCCGAATATCGCCTCGGATTCACTTCTCCGCACGTCCTACCTTCCAGTAAGTGGTCGCTTCTCTGTTCAGAGAGTTGTTGCTACTCTCTTCTTCGGTCTCCTGTTGAGTTCGTAGGTGTTCAGAATGGTTTGATCCCTATTCAGCTGAATTCCTGAGACCAGACGAAACCCAGGTCTCCTACTCCTCCGCCATCTTGCTCCGCTCTGATTTACTTTTTTAAAAGTATAAATGGATGTTGAATTCTGTAAAATTATTCCTCTACCTCAATTTATTTGTGTATGTGTTATTTCCCTCTTTAGACTATTAATATGGTATGTTGCATTGGTTGGTTTTCAAACATGGAAGCAGTCCTACTCTCCCAGGGTAAATCCCACTTGGTCATGGTATCCTATTAGTTTTATATATTGCTATGTTTAACTTGCTAATATTTTGTTGAAGACTTTAGCATCTAGGTTCATGAGTGATATTGGATTGTAGTTTTCCTTTCTTGTGCTGTTTTTGTCTGGTTTTGGTATCACAATAATTCTGACCTCATTAGTTGGAAAGTCCCTCTCTTTTCAGGAAGAGATTATGTAGAATTGATTATTTCTTCTTTAAATATTTGTAAAAAAATAAATCTAAGCCTGGAGGTTTCTTTTTCATAAGTTTTACGTTTTAAACTACCAGTTCTGTGTCTTTAACAGTTATAAGACTATTCAGGTTATCTATTTCTTCTTGGATAAATTTTGGTTGCTTATGGTTCTCAAGGAACCGGCTCGTTTCGCCTAAGTTGTTGAACTTATCTATGTAAGGTTTTTCCCATAGTATTCCCTTATTAACATTTGTATATCTGTGGGGTCTCTCCATACCTTCCATCTTGTCATCTCTGCTGTTTATAATGTATGTTGCCTCCTTTTTTCCTTGTCAGTCTGGCTAAAGTTATATATTCTCTTTTAATCTTTTCAAAGAATCAACTTTTGTTTATTGATTTTTCTCTATTGACTTTTATTTTCATTTTCTTTTATTTCTCTTTACTATTTCCTTCCTTCTGCTTGCTTTGGGTTTATTTTGCCCTTTTCCTAGTGTCTTAATGTAGAAGCTTAGATCGTTGATTTGGAATCTTTCTTCCTTTCTAATGCAAACTTTGAATCATAAATTTTTCTCTAACCACTGATTTAAGTGCACACCACAATTTTTATATGCTGTCTTCACATTTTCATTCAGTTCAAAGTATTTTCTAAATTTCCTTGAGATTTCTTCCTTGATTCATATAATTTTTAACAGAAGTTTATAGAGCAGTTTTAGGTTTACAGAAAAATTTAACAGAGAGTACAGAGTTCCCAAATCTTCCTCTCCCCATAGTTTCCCTGATTGTTGATGTCTTGCATTGGTATGGTACATTTGTCACAACTGTTGAACCAATATTGACACATTGTTATTAACCAAAGTCCATAGTTCACATTAGGATTCACTCTGTGTTGTACAGGTTTTGCCAAGTGCATGAAATCATGTATCTATCATACATCATTGAAGTGTCATACAAAATAAATTCATTGCCCTAAAGAGACCTTGTATTCCACCTATTCATCGTTTCACCACACCACCGCTCCCCCCCCGCCACCAACCCCTGACAATACCTGATCTTGTTACTGTCTCTGTGGTTTTATCTTTTGCAAAATGTCATATGGCTGGAATCATATAATATGTACTCTTTCCAGACTGGCTTCTTTCACTTAGAAATATACACTTGAGTTTCCTCCATGTTTTTTCATGGCTTGATAGATCATTTCTTTGTATCACTAAATAGTATTCCTTTGTATGGATGTACCACTGTTTATTCACTTATTGAAGGACACCTTGGTTTCTTCCAAGTTTTATTTATGACTAAAGCTGTTATAGACATTCATGTGCAGCTTTTCACATGAAGTGTGGGTATAACTTTTTAACGCATTGGGTGAATACCTAGAAGCACAATTCCTGGACCTTATTAGAAGACTGTAGTTAGCTTTGTAAGGAACTGCCAAATTGTCTTCCAAAGTGCCTATACCATTTTGAATTCCCACCAATGAATGAGAGTTGCTCTGCATTCTCACCAGTTGCTTGACACCAATACCTCTGATGTTGAAAGTTTTGGTTTGTAGCCATTCTAATAGGTGCGGAGTGGTATCACATTGTTTTAATTTGTAATTTCCTACATGATGTTAAATATCTTTTCATATGCTTATTTGCCGTCTCTATATCTCTTTTGGTCAGATGTCTGTTCAGATATTTTGTTCACTTTTTAAATGGGTTGTTTCCTTTCTTATTATAGAATTGTAAGAGTTCTTTGTATATTTTGGATACAAGTCCTTTATCACATATGTGTTTGCAAATATTTTTCATCAGCCCATGACTTGTCTTTTTAGTCTCTCAACAGTGTCTGTCACAGAGAAGAAGTTTTCCATTTAAATCAAATCTGACATCAATCTTTTCTTTCATGGGCCATGATTTTGATGCATCTAAAATTTCATTACCAAACCTGAGGTCACTTAGATTTTCTCTTATGTTATCTTCTAAGAGTTTTATAGCTTTGTATTTTACATTTAGGTCTGTGATGCGTTTTGAGTTAATTCTTGTGAAGGCATAAGGTCAGTGTCTATATTGATTTTTTTTTCTGCATGAGGATGTACAGTTGATCCAGGACACTTTGTTGAATACTCTCTTTTTCCACGTGATTGTCTTTGCTCCTTTGTTAAAGATCATTTGACTATATCTGTATGGGTCTATTCCTGTTCCATGGATCCATCTATTCTTTTGCCAATACCACCTTATCTTCATTACTGTAGCTTTATAGTAATACTTGAAATTGGGTCATATCAGTCCTTTGACTTTCTTCGTCAGTATAATGTTAACTATTCTGGATCTTTTGCCTTTCCGTATAAGCTTTGGAAAGAGTTAGTCGATACCACATGTTGGGATTTTGATTGGGATTTCACTGAATCTACAAATCAAGTTGAGAACAACTGATACCTTAACAATATTAAATCTTTGTAACCATAAGCATGGAATATCTTTATATCTATTCAGGACTTGCAATAATTATCTTTGTAAAAATTATTTATTATCTTTTTAATGTGCCTGGGTCAGTAGTGATGGCCCCTCTTTCATTCTGATGTTAGCAATTTTTATCTTCTCTCTTTTCTTCTTGGTAAACCTGGCTAGGGAACATTTCAATTTTATTGATATTTCAAAGAACCTACTTTTGGTTTCATTGATTTTCTCTATTGTTTCCCTAATTTCAATTTCACTTGTTTATTTTTTTATTTGTATTGTTTCTTTTCTTCTGCTTACTATGGTTTTAATTTGCTCTTCAGTTTCTAGTTTCCTGTGGTAGAGCTTAGATTATTGATTTTAGATCTTTCTTCTTTTCTGATATATGCATTCACTATTATAAATTTCCCTCTAATTACTGCTTTACTGCATCCCATAAATTTTAATAGATTGCATTTTTATTGTCTTTCAGTTCAAAATATTTAAAATTTTCCCTTGAGACTTCTTTGACCCACATATTATTTAAAAGTGTGTTTAATCTCCAAATATTTTGGGGTTTTCCAGCTCTGTGTTATTGATTTCTAGTGTAATTCCATTATGGCTAGAGAATATCCTTGGTACGATGTCTATTCTTTCAAATTTGTTAAAGTATGTTTTATGACCTAGAATGTGTTCTATCTTAATGAATGTTCCATGTGTGCTTGAGAAGAATGTGTTGTTGGATTGAACTGCCATTTTTGGATTAAGTATTCTATAAAAGTCAATTAGATCTAGTTGATTGATGGTACTGTGTGTTTAACTATATCCTTACTGATTTTGTGCCTGCTGGATCTGTCAATTACCAGTAGAGGGATGTTAAAGGCTCCAACCATAATACTGGATTTGTCTATTTCTCCTTGTAGTTCTATTAGTTTTTGGGTCACATGTTTTGATGTTCTGTTGTTAGGGGCATGCACATTAAGAATGGTTATGCCCTTTTGGAGAATTGAGCCCTTATTATTATGTAATGTCTCTCTTTATCCCTGATAATATACCTTGCTCTAAAGTCATCTTTGTCTGAAATTAATATAGCTGCTCCAAATTTCTTTTGATTAGTGTTAATATGGTATATTTTTCTTCATTATTTTACTTTTAATCTAACTGTGTCTTTATATTTAAAATGGATCTCTTATAGACAACATATAGTTGGGTCTTGTTCTTTTTAATCCACTGTGATAGACTCTGTCTTTTAATTGGCATATTATGCCATTCCCTTTTAAAATGATTATTGATAAAGTTGGATTACCATATTTGTAACTTTTCAAATTCATCGTCCTATTCTTTGTTTCTTTTTCTTGTCTTCCACTCTTTTTTCCCTATCTTCTCTGGTGTTTGTTCAGCATTTTATATCATTCTATTTTTTCTCCTATCTTCAGCATAGTGGTTATATTTCTATTTAAATTTTTAAAGTGTTTACCCTATGGTTTGGAGTATGTTTTTACAACTAATGCAAGTCCACTGTCAAATAGCACAATACTGCTTCATGTGTAATGCCAAGTACCCTACAACAGAGTATTCCCAATTCCTTGTGACAATGCTGTCATTCGTTTCCCTTATCCTTGAACTATACTCACCGAATACATGGTTACTATTATTATTTTGAACAAGGCATTATCTACCGGATCAAGTAAGAATAACGAAAATTTTTTATCTTCATTAATTTCTTTTCTAAATCTCTTCCTTCCTTCCTTTCTTTTTCTTTTTTTTTTTAAGTATAGTTAACACACGACGTTACATTAGTTTCATGTGTATAACATAGTGACTCAACAACTCTGTAGGTTGTGTTGTGCTCACCGCAAGTGTAACTACTATCTCTTACCACACAACACTATTAAGTTACCTTTGACTATGTTCCCTATGCTGTGCCTTTCCTCCCTGTGACTTTTTCTTTCCAGAACTGGAAGCCTGTGCCTCCCACTGGCTTTCAGCCCTTCACATATCTTCCTTAATGTAAACCTGAGTTTGTAACCTATTTTGATTTTTTCAGTTTCAATCTCTCTGTTTACATTACTCATCTCTCCTTCCATGTTGTCCACTTTTTCCAATGGAGTCTTTAGCATATTAATCAGTTATTTTAAATTCCCACACTTATAATTCCAAAATTTCTGCCAAATGTAAGTCTGGTTCTGATTCTTACTTTATCTCTTCAGACTGTTTCTGTTTGTTTAGAATGATTATAATTTTTGGTTGAAGACTAGGTTTTGGATAAAAGGAACCATGATAGCATGGTTTTTTTTATAGGATTGCATATACTTTAATTGGCATATTATGCCATTCACTTTTAAAATGATTATTGATAAATAATCATTTATTTATGATTAATAAATATTAATAAATTAATACACTTTATATGATTGCAATTCTTTTAAATTTGATTTGTGACCCATGATATGGCCTATGTTGCTGATTGTTCCATGTAAACTTGCAAAGATTGTGCATTCTATTGTTGTGGTGGTAAATGTTATATAAATATTAATTTATTATTATTCTTCATGACAATATTCTGTTTGTTGTATCTTTAACTAAGAAAGATACACTGAAGTATTCAAGGGCAATTGTGAATTAGTCTATTTCCTCTTTCAGTTATGTCATTTTTTGCTTCATGTATATTAAGGCTATATAGTTAGATGCATATATATTTATGATTATTATGACTTCTTAGGGAATAGACCTTTCTACCATTTCTATCATCCTTCTTTATTTCTGATCATTTTTCTTGCTCTGATTTTTTTCCCTTTTCCTTTTTCATTTAATAATCATTCCAAGTTTCTTTTGCATAGTGTTTCCATGGTATACTGTTTTCTGTTATGTTACTTTAATCACACAATATCAGCATATTTACAGTGAGTTTCTGTTGATAACATTTAGTTGTGTCTTTAAAAATCCATCTGACAGTCTCTGTCTTCTAATTCGTGTCTCTTTTGTTTGTTTCCTAAGTTTTTAAAGAGTGTGTGTGTAACTTTAAGTATTATTTTTACCATGGTAAAATACACAACAAATGTTTACAATTTTAACTATTTTTAAATGTGCAATTTAGTGGCATTGAGAATATTACAGTATTGTACATCTTTCACCACTCTCGATTTTCAAAGCTTTTTCCTCATTCCCAGACAGTAACTCTGTACCCATTAAACAGTAACTTCCCATTTCTCTCTGCCCAGCCCATGGTGACCACTATTGTACTTTTTGTCTCTATGAATTTGTCTATTATAAGTTTCTCATACAACTGAAATCATACAATATTTGTTATTGTATTGAGTCTGGCTTATTTTACTTTGCATAATATATTTGAGGTTCAACCATAAGGTAGCATGTATCAGAATCGCATTTCTTTTTCAAGTTGAACAGTATTCCATTGCATGCATATAATGCATTTTGTTTATTCATTCTTCTGTTGATAAACATTTGAGTTGTTTCCCAATTTTGGCTATTATAAATAATGTTGCTATGAAAGTTGGTGTGTAAATACCTGTTTGAGTGTCTGCTTTCAGTTTTTTGGGGGCATATACCTTGAAGTGGAATTGCTGGGTCAAATGATAATTCTGTGTTTAACTTTTTTTGAGAAAATGCCAACTATTTTCCAACAAGACTGCACCAATTTACATTCCCACCAACAATGCAGAAGGGTTCCAATTTCTCCACATCCTTGATGACACTTGTTATTTTCTTGATAATAGCCATCCTGATGAGTGTGAAGTTGTATCTCATTGTGGTTTTGATTTGTATTCACCCAATAACAAGTGATGCTGATCATCTTTTTTTTCTCCAAGTTTTTATTTAAAATCCAGTTAGTCAACATACAATGTAATCTTAGTTTCAGGCATAGAATTTAGTGATTCATCACTCACATATAACATCCAGTGCTTATCACAACAAGTGCACACCTTAATACCCATCACCCATCTAGCCCATCCCCCACCCACCTCCCCTCTGGTAATCCTCCGTTCTCAATAGTTAAGAGTCTGATTCTTGGTTTGCCTCCTCTTTCTTTCCCCCCACCCCCATATGTTCATATGTTTTGTTTCTTAAATTCTACATATGAGTTCATGTGCTTACTGACCATTTATATATCTTCTTTAGGGAAAATATCTATTCAAGTCCTTTGCCCTTTTTTAATTGAATTGTTTTTCTGTTGTTATGCTGCAAGAGTTCATTATATATTCTCATTGTTATTCTTATCATATATATGATTTGAAAATATTTTCTTCCATTCTATGGATTGTCTTTTTAGTCTCTTAATAATGTTCTTTGTTGGGGCACCTGGGTGCCTCAGTCAGTTAAATGTCTGCCTTAGGCTCAGGTCATGATCCCGGAGTTGTGGGATCAAGCTTTGTGTTGGGCTCCCTGCTCAGTGGGGAATCTGCTTCTCCCTCTCCCTCTGCCCTGCTTGTGCTCTCTTTCTCTCTCTCTAGCTCAAATAAATAAATAAAATCTTTAAAAAAATGTTTTTAGTTTTTAATTTTGATGAAGCCCAAATGATCTATTTTTTGCCTATATACTTCGTATCATATCTAAGAAATTATTGTCAAATGCAATGCCATGTTTTTGGGGTAAAATTTACAAAGTTTTAGCTCTTTTGTTTAGATGTTTGATTTATTTTATGTTAATGTTTATATGTGGCACAAGGTAAAGACCCAAACTTAATTTTTTGGTATGTGGATATCCAGTTTTTCCAGGTCCATTTGTTGAAAAGACTGTCATTTTCCCATTGAAGGGTCTTGTACCCTTGTAAAGAATGATTTTATCTTATAGGTAAGGGTTCACATCTGTGCTCTCTATTCCATTCCATTGGTCTGTATGTCTGTCCTTATGACAACAGCACACCGCATTGATCATTGTAGCTTTATAGTAAGTTTTGAAGTCAAAAGTGTGAGTCCTTGTTCTTTTTCAAGATTATTTTAGCTATTTGGCAACCCCCAAATTTCAAAATAATTTTAAGATGAGATGCCTATTCCTGCAAAAAACATTGTTAGGATTTTGAGAGGGATTGCACTGAATCTGTAGATATCCTTGGGTAGTACTATTATCTTCATGCAGTAAATCTTCCAAATCATGAACACAAGATATCTGTAGATTTATTTATGTTTTCTTTAATTTCTCTCAGAAATGTCTTGTTGTTTTCAAATATAAGTCTTTTGTCTCTTTGGTTAAATTTATTCCTAAGTATTTTGTTCTTTTTAACGCTATTGTAAATAGAAATGTTTTCTTAATTTCCATGTTGGATGTTATCCAAAAGGGTTGTATAGAAATTCTTATCCAAAAAGGTTGTATAGAATTGTTATTCAAAAAGGCTGTATAGAAATGCAACTGACTTGGGGGTTTGATATTGTATCTTGCAACTTTGCTGGATTTATTTATTCATTTTACCAGATTTTCTTGTGGAATATTTAGGGTTTTCTTTATGTAAGATTATGTCATTTGTGAGCACATAATTTTATTTCTTCATTTCCAATTTGAAGGCCTTTTATTTATTTATGTATTTATTGTTTTTTTAACCTTTTTTTTTTGATGTAGTGTTCCATGATTCATTGTTTGTGCATAACACCCAGTGCTCCACGCAGAATGTACCCTCTTTAATACCCATCACCAGGCTAACCCATCCCCCCACCCACTCCCCTCTAGAACCCTCGGTTTGTTTTTCAGAGTCCATCGTCTCTCATGGTTCGTCTCCCCCTCCAATTTATTCCCCTTCATTCTACCCCTCCTGTTATCTTCTCCTTCTTTTTTTTTTTCTTAACATATATTGCATTATTTGTTTCAGAAGTACAGATCTGTGATTCAACAGTCTTGCACAATTCACAGCACTCACCATAGCACACACCCTCCCCAATGTCTATCACCCAGCCACCCCATCCCTCCCACCCCACACCACTCCAGCAACCCTCAGTTTGTTTCCTGAGATTAAGAATTCCTCATATCAGTGAGGTCATATGATACATGTCTTTCTCTGATTGACTTATTTCACTCAGCATAACAACTTCCAGTTCCATCCACGTCGTTGCAAAGGGCAAGATCTCATTCCTTTTGATGGCTGTGTAATATTCCATTGTTTATATATACCACCTCTTCTTTTTCCATTCATCTGTCGATGGACATCTTGGCTCTTTCCACACTTTGGCTATTGTGGACATTGCTGCTATAAACATCGGGGTGCACGTACCCCTTTGGATCGCTACATTTGTATCTTTGGGGTAAATACCCAGTAGTGCAATTGCTGGATCGTATGGTAGCTCTATTTTCAACTGTTTGAGGAACCTCCATACTGTTTTCCAGACTGGTTGCATTCCCACCAACAGTGTAGGAGGGTTCTCCTTTCTCCGCATCCCCGCCAACACCTGTCGTTTCCTGACATGTTAATTTTAGCCGTTCTGACTGGTGTGAGGTAATATCTCATTGAGGTTTTGCTTTGGATTTCCCTGATGCCAAGCGATGTTGAGCATTTTTCATGTGTCTGTTGGCCATTTGGATGTCTTCTTTGGAAAAATGTCTGTTCATGTCTTCTGCCCGTTTCTTGATTGGATTATTTGTTCTTTGGGTGTTGAGTTTGATAAGTTCTTTATACATTTTGGATACTAGCCCTTTATCTAATATGTCATTTGCAGATATCTTCTCCCATTCTGTCGGTTGTCTTTTGGTTTTGTGGACTGTTTCTTTTGCTGTGCAAAAACTTTTTATCTTGATGAAATCCCAACAGTTCATTTTTGCCTTTGCTTCCCTTGCCTTTGGCGATGTTTCTAGGAAGAAGTTGCTGCGGCTGAGGTCGAAGAGTTTGTAACCTGTGTTCTCCTTTAGGATTTTGATGGACTCCTGTCTCACGTTCAGGTCTTTCAACAATTTGGAGTATATTTTTGTGTGTGGTGTAAGGAAATGGTCCAGTTTCATTCTTCTGCATGTGGCTGTCCAATTTTCCCAACACCATTTATTGAAGAGACTGTCTTTTTTCCATTGGATATTCTTTCCTGCTTTGTCGAGGATGAGTTGACCATAGAGTTGAGGGTCCATTTCTGGGCTCTCGATTCTGTTCCATTGATCTATGGGTCTGTTTTTGTGCCAGTACCATACTGTCTCGATGATGACAGCTTTGTAATAGAGCTGGAAGTCCGGAATTGTGATGCCGCCAGCTTTGCTTTTCTTTTTCAAGATTCCTCTGGCTATTCGGGGTCCCTTCTGGTTCCATACCAATTTTAGGATTATTTGTTCCATTTCTTTGAAAAAAGTTGTTAGTTTTTGATGGGGATCGCATTGAATGTGTAGATTGCTCTAGGTAGCATTGACATCTTCAAAATGTTGGTTCTCCCAATCCATGAGCATGGAACGTTTTTCCATTTCTTTGTGTCTTCTTCAATTTCTTTCATGAGTATTTTATAGTTTTCTGAGTACAGATCCTTTGCCTCTTTGGTTATATCAGGCTTGAGGTATCTTATGGTTTTGGGTGCAATTGTAAATGGGATCGACTCCTTGATTTGTCTCTCTTCTGTCTTGTTGTTGGTGTATAGGAATGCCACTGATTTCTGTGCATTGATTTTATATCCTCCTACTTGACTGAATTCTGGATGAGTTCTAGCAGTTTTGGGGGGGAGTCTTTTGGGTTTTCCACATACGGTATCATATCATCTGCAAAGAGTGAGAGTTTGACTTCCTCCTTGCGGATTTGGATGCCTTTGATTTCTTTTTGTTGTCTGATTGCTGTGGCTAGGACTTCTAATGCTATGTTGAATAGCAGTGGTGATAGTGGACATCCCTGCCGCATTCCTGACCTTAGGGGGAAAGCTCTCAGCTTTTCCCCATTGAGAAGGATATTTGCTGTAGGTTTTTCATAGATGGCTTTTATGATATTGAGTTATGTACCCTCTATCCCTATACTCTGAGGAGTTTTGATCACGAAAGAATGCTGTACTTTGTCAAATGCTTTCTCTGCATCTATCGAGAGGATCATATGATTCTTGTTCTTTCTTTTGTTAATGTATTGTATCACGTTGATTGATTTGCGGATGTTGAACCAGCCTTGCAGCCCAGGGATAAATCCCACTTAGTCATGGTGAATATTCCTTTTAATGTACTGTTGGATCCTATTGGCTAGGATTTTGGTGAGAATTTTTGCATTCAAGTTCATCAAGGCTATTGGTCTGTAATTCTCCTTTTTGATGGGGTCTTTGGTTTTGGGATCAAGGTAATGCTGGCCTCACAAAATAAGTTTGGAAGTTTTCCTTCCATTTCTATTTTTTGGAACAGTTTCAGGAGAATAGGTATTAATTCTTCTTGAAATGTTTGTTAGAATTCCCCTGGGAAGCCATCTGGCCCTGGGCTTTTGTTTGTTGGGAGATTTTTGATGACTGCTTCAATTTCCTTAGTGGCTATAGGTCTGTTCAGGTTTTCTATTTCTTCCTGGTTCAATTTTGGTAGTTGATACATCTCTAGGAATGCACCCATTTCTTGCAGGTTACCCAATTTGCTGGCATAGAGTTGCTCATAATATGTTCTTATAATTGTTTGTATTTCTTTGGTGTTGGTTGTGATCTCTCCTCTTTCCTTCAAGATTTTGTTGATTTGGGTCATTTCTCTCTCTCTCTCTTTTTTTTTTTTTTGATAAGTCTGACCAGGGATTTATCAATCTTGTTAATACTTTCAAAGAACCAGCTCCTAGTTTCATTGATCTGTTCTACTGTTCTTTTGGTTTTTATTTCATTGATTTCTGCTCTGATCTTTATTATTTCTCTTCTCCTGCTGGGTTTAGGCTTTATTTGCTGTTTTTTCTCTAGCTCCTTTAGGTGTAGGGTTAGGTTGTGTATTTGAGACCTTTCTTGTTCCTTGAGAAAGGCTTGTATTGCTATATACCATCCTCTTAGGACTGCCTTTGCTGTATCCCAAAGATTTTGAACAGTTGTGTTTTCATTTTCATTGGTTTCCATGAAATTTTTTAATTCTTCTTTAATTTCCTGGGTGACCCATTCATTCTTTAGTAGGATGTTCTTTAGCCTCCATGTATTTGAGTTCTTTCCGACTTTCTTCTTGTGATTGAGTTCTAGTTTCAAGGCACTGTGGTCTGAAAATATGCAGGGAATGATCCCAATCTTTTGGTACCGGTTAAGACCTGATTTGTGACCTAGGATGTGATCTATTCTAAAGAATGTTCCATGGGCACTAGAGAAGAATGTGTATTCCGTTGCTTTGGGATGGAATGTTTGAATATGTCTGTGAAGTCCATTTGGTCCAGTGTGTCATTTAAAGTCTTTATTTCCTTGCTGATCTTTTGCTTAGATGAT